>NC_051156.1:181336260-181373670 GCF_013339745.2 Dermacentor silvarum
TCTACTTACTCGGGCAGCTAGCTCGTTTTGGTCGGCCAATCCAGAACGAAGCACCGAAAAATCCTGAATTTTTAGGCGCACCGTCCACGACTATGCCACGGACCGTCCAAGGCTGCAAGGCGCATCCACACGGCGGACGAAGCTTAGCATACGACAGCGGCCACAGAGCCGGATTACTCTCGGACCGCAGCCTCTGCGCTGGCTAGCAGCAGTCTGGTTTTAGAGTTTCTTCCTACAAATGGAGGCCAGCAAACGACGTTTGGCTGCGATGGCTGATGTTCTGTTGAGATTGTGACGAGGACTTTGATTTGTTTCCACGAAAACGGCGTTGTTTGCGGAAATCTGATGGTAAGGAAATAATTGGGGGTCCAAAACCTGCTCTACGAAGAGCTCCTGAAGACTGACCTCGACGAATACCGAGGCTTCTTCGTGTAAGCAAGATAGCAATTTCTGCAACTGCTGTCACGCGTGGGGCCCCCTACGAAGGGATGATACCGTTATGCGCCGTTCTATATCAGCGGAAACCACGGTGTAAGAAATATACTCTCCACCGTGCTGCAGGTCACACTGCGGTACCTTGCTTCAGGTAAGTATCACACGTTTCAAGTTATTACAGAGATCGCCGTGGTAAATGTATATCGGTCGAAAACTGAGCTTGGTGCTGATCGAAGGCCGCTACACAAGTGTCTTTAAGTGCGTTCGTGGTAGGTGTACAAGCTCAATCGCGCCCCTAAATATTCAATGCAGATCCAGAGGGTTCACGTGGAAGGGGTATCACGAGTGCGCACAAGTTTTGTATGGCCGTGCTGTCGGCACCGACTTTCTGCATAAACATGCATGAGATAATATTGATATGTTTACACTTAGCTACACCACTGAGTGTGTTGGCTTTCGCTGATATTCTATTCATTTACTGCTCTGAAATAACCAGATATCTATGTTATTTGTACACGTCCTACTTTTTTGTAGTCTGCTAGCGAGCAGTTGACTGAGCTTTTTTTTTTTTTTTTTTTTTTTTTTTTTTTTTTTTTTGCAGGAGAGTCACTATTCCCTGATTGTGACGCTGTCCGCATAAACTGCACGGCTGAGGTCCCACAAAGTGGAAACTCTTCCACGATGTGGTTGAAATAAGGCGCATCATCGCACAAATTAATTGTTCATCGAAGTGAACGAAACCAGGACTATGAAGCACTGAAACCAGGCGCCAGCAAACAAAGTACTGATGCTGACTGCACTGCGGCTCTCCTCGAGCAGGAGAGAAGTGTACTGGTTGCCAGACACTGCGTGTTTCTAAGTTAAAGCTGCGGCTTTACCCCGCCAGAATCCGGATGTGAAAAACGGCTTGGCGTTATCCGTCCGCGCGGCTCCCGGACGAGGCAAATCGCTGATGTGAGGTCACGTGACGCGCCGTCCGGCACTGCAAATCCGGATTTGGTCCTTCGTCTGGATGCACCATTAGCAGCCGCGACAGACTAAGCACTTCCGCCGGTTGCATCGCCCATTGTTCAGAAAGAAAGCGTGAAGTCAGGTTGCCAGGTCTTTGGGAGAAAAAGTTGCCGAAAAGTTCCGAAAAGTAGCCCGAAAAATGTCGCCAACTGTGGCCAAGAGCTTTATTGGTAGCCTGCAGAAAAAAGTAACCACGGTGCGACAAGCTAACAATTAACGATTTTTGACTCGAAAAGATAGAAGAAAAAGCGAAAAATATTGGTAGTTTTCTGCTGCAACAGAACCTAATATTCTTTCGTTCGGCGCGTCCACTTCGGGATTCAGCCACAGGGATGCCTGCTTCGCTGTCCAAACGTTTCTTACAGAATCCAAACGAATACCCTGCTAAATTCTATCTTTTTTTTGCTTTTAAATTAATTATTACTCATTCGATATGAATTTCCTGATTTACTTTAACATATAATTTTACGCTGTTCCATAGATATTCGGAAATGTATCCTCCATATTGATTTAGAATAATCCAGCCATTTCTTGGCCAATCCCCCACCGTGGGTACGAGCCACATGCGTGATAGGCTACAACAACAACAACACTAAGGGCAAACAATAATAACAGAACAAAGCAAACGTTATCACGTATGATTGTATCATAATGTAGCATAACGACTAGGTGACATTCTTTGATAAGTTCCGCTGCGCATTTGTGTTTTGTCATAGCGGAAGCGGTGTCGCCGGTTTCAGTACAATAAACTCGTTGCAGGCCGTCCTTGCACCACTAGGACTTCACTAGGACGTGACACACTCTCTGCTTTCCCTGTCATGCAGTCGCAAGCGCCTTTAAGAAACTCGCATATACACTAACACCTGTAATACTTGAAACAAGGCTGATATGACGAGTTTTAGGTTGCAGTCGCTTCTGACGCCAAACATCACGGTATTCGAGATTCACTATCGAAGTCCGTGGATGGGGGCTGGATTAGAGCGCCACCTATTGCTTCTCTCTAACGCTGTTACTCAGACAGCTGCTGTACGCCTATTCAGTTCTTCATCCCGGACAATCCCCGACTGCCCGAGGCAGGGATTTCCGCCAATGAGCGTTGCGTATGAAGCCCCTCGAGCAGTCCTGGACAGCCCGGGACAAGTCGAAGAGGCCCACTGGCCACATGGTGGGCATTATAAGTTTTCAGATCCCGGATTTGCTTTCGGCGCTTGCAAAACACAAAAACATGGCCTTAGAGATCTGGGCGGAGCCGTTGCAGGCGACGCAAATTGGACACTTCGCCAAAAGTAACCAGAAAGTAGCCAAGTCGTCAACCACAATTTTCGGTCGCCATGACCCTCTAAAAGTAACCAGCTTGGCGAGTAGTCACCAAACCCGGCAGCCCTGGCGTTAACGCGTGGGTCGCGCGCAGTGCATTAGCGGCGGCGGCGGTGCAACGAAGTAGCGCATGCGCAGCGGGTCCGAAGCCCGAGTCAGCGGTTTGTTTCCACATATGGTATCAGTGGACGCGCTCGCCACATGCCTTAGTAATGACGTCATCAGCGACCAGTTGACACCCCATGCTACTATGGCGCCATTACTTAGCGGGTCGCCGCCGTGGAACACATCTCGTGCGGCACTCCGCTTTCTTTTTCTCCCTTCCACCATGCTCTCCGCCTCCACTTTCCTCCCCATGCGTCCTCTGTACCCTCCTCCTCCACTTTCACCTCGCGCTCTCTTCGTTATCGCAGTCTTTCCTCCTCCGCTGCGCTCCGCGTTCACTCTTCTTTTTCATCATTCGGTAGGCTCGTTCGTTCTGCCGGTTACGCCGAGGCCAATGCTCAACGCAGGAACGAGTGTCTTGCGCTCTAAAACAAAACACCGGGACAACACAGCACCAACCCTGGGGTCCCGGTCTTGTGTTCAAACAACGCTGCGGGTCGATGCTTACGTCGGCGGGTACGCGAATTTGACGTCAGATTGGAATAAAATCAGAATGGATTAGCTTTACGTTGCTGTAGTGGAGATCAGGGCCGCTGTTTACCCGTGGAGTAGGCCGGTACTCGAGCGTTTTTCTACGTCACCCAACAAAAGGACGAAAGTGGGGTCAGAAGTAATGTAAATGCGAATAGCCAAAGGATGCAAGAGCGACAATTTTCGTCAGCCAGGTAATCGTATAGTGGTTGCGATTGTGTCCCTGCATACAGTGGACGCTGGTTATTTGCAATATCTCCCTGTGTAGTTGTCTGAAAATGTGTCTGTCGCACCAGCTTATAGTGGCCAGGAATCCTACGATCTGAGCAGGACCCTTATTCCAGGGCGCGCTGAAACGTCGCGTTTGCTGCATTCTCACCTTGCTGCGAAGCTGCGAAACGGTGGACGACGAAGAGCAGATTATACGCCGCCTTGACAGGTACAAATACGTTCATGAAGACGGAGTGACAACCAACCAAGTCCACTCTGAAGGCTTATTCACACTATAGGCCGACACGACCCGATTTTGGCCTGCCGCCTGTTAGCGACAGCGTTGTCCTTCGTTTAAAAAACCGTTGGCCACAGCGTTTTCCGTCCTGTAAACTACTGTCGCCAACAGTCGGCAGACCAAAATTGGTGTCCGTGTCGGCCTATTGTGAATAAGCGTTGACACTTCACCGTCAAAGGCCTTGTCACGGTTTCTTTGGCGATTGTAGTAGCAGACGAGCGTATATTACGCTACGCGGCGCGGATGCCTGAACTAAAGGGTTACATTTATGTATGTCACGTTTCTGGACGTCACTGGTGCAAATTAACATAGCGGTCGGCTCAGGCGAGTTTCAATAAAAGAACACTTTCAGTAGCGTCGAACAGCTAGAGAATAAAAATAGCGTGAAGAGGGAGAAATTTCGTCAGCGCAGGCGCATGTCCGCGTCAACTCAACGGCGTTTCTTGCTTTTGCGAGTCCCCGCGGGCGGGGGGACTGGGCGTCGCGCCTTCATGACGCGCGAAGGGGGCACCTCCTGCGCGCTGGGCATGGTCCTGACGCCGACGGCCACGCGGTTCTCGGCGCCGTTAGGCCGCGGCGTTATTGGACCAGCGGGGGTAGACCGCTGGGACGGCGTCGCCGGCGCCGTGGAAACCGCGCCGCTCGCCGTCGGTGTCCTCGAGACCGGTGAAGCCGCTTCGAGCGTCGGTGGGGCTCGAGCTGCCGCTACTCCGAGACGCGCTGGACGTCGTCCCCCCGCTAGACGTCGAACCGCGGGGCGTCGTCTGGGCGATGGGTGTTGGCGTGCTTGGCGTCAGTGCGGTGGGTGTTGGACCGCTGGACGTCAGGCGTTGCTGGTTCGGGCGAAACTCTGGCCCAGCGAGAATTGGGCCTGGCGATACGGAAGCGGCCCCCATGGACGCCGGGTATGCGTATGACCGCGGATCCTGCATAGGATGGTTTGGCGACGCCGGTAGGGGCGTGATAACGAAGCGTGGCAACCGGGCCTGCATTTGCGGATGCATGGGTGACGGAGCGACGGGAGACAGGCCACTAGCTGGTGTTCGGCCAATGATCGGCGTCGGGTCATGGAAGATAGCCGGGTCAATCTCGGGCTGCAGGATGCTGCGCTGTGGCCTGGTCGGTGGGTGACCACCGTCTAGGCTCAGGTTGCCAGGAGCCGCGTGGACCTCGGCTACCCCATCGAACGCTTTGCCTCCGGTCGACTCGTAGACTTTGTAGAACGCGTACAGCATCGTCGTGTAGTACAGCTGCGTAGAAGCGTACAAAATGACACGAACGTGAATCCGCTAACAGCCAATAACGGTAAATGATTTATTTGGAAAATAATCCAAATAAATAATGTTGTGGCGCACCATACTGCATGCGTACAATGAATCGCCACTTGCCAGAACAGGCCGGTAGCAGCATGCTGTATTGTTAGCGGGGGGGGAGGTGAACATTGCAGCACGCATACACCAGCATGTTTTGTACTGATTTTTTTTTCTTCTTTTCAATGGCTATAGTTTCAGTGAACGGGCTTCCCGCGGAGAGTACCTGTGTGCGCTTGTATCTCAGCCTTGGCAACTTTTATGGCTCGTCTTATTTACCGATACCTTTGTCAATTACTGGACTTAAAGCCTTGGGGAGTGTATTGGCTATGCGTGGTATAGCCAACGCGCACGCAGCTACGAGGCACATATATCCGTGCCTATATGGTATAGCTAAGCGATGCGCTAAATCGATTAATTAAGACGGACATGCTTATTTTAGCAATTCTATCGGCATTTATGGTGATATTGATGTGCTTCATTAAAGAACACAATGAAAGCACATTTTTGTTTTTCTATTTCGCCCCGAAATTACGGAACCGATGACACTGGTATGACACCACAGGCGTCAGACATTTCAACGCGTTGAATACTTCTGCGTGTGCCAGTGCTAGTATTATGACGTCATGGGAAGGTTGCGCGGAAGTTTCGGAGTGCCGTTGCCACAAAGTGTTGTAATGCGTGAGCATTACGAGTGTCGAAGTGGAAAAAAGTGTGTGTTGTGTGTGTGTGTGCGTGTGTGTATATGCGTGTGTGCTTATGAGACATGGGAAGCCGGTCACGTGGTAAGGTAGAGAGATGAGAGGAGAGCTTAGATGTGCGTGCATATATATATATACAGGGTGTTTCAGCGAACACTTTCAAAATTTATTTAATGTTGCCTGTGGCAGATAGCCCAATTCTAATTAATGAGCTGGAATACTCGAAGAGGCGGACATTACTTGCACAAAAATTGAAATGCATAATCGGCTAATTAACAAAAATTCACTAATTAAGCTTTTAACTAATAACATGATGGCCCATATTTCAATTTACAAATTGTAACCGTGGAGTTCGCAAGGCGGATCCAATTAGAATTAATTCTCAAGATGACACCAGTTTCCAGATATTAATTCCCAAACTTTGCGGAGAAATGCATTGGCGTTCCAGTTAATTTTATGCTTCAATGCATAAAGCGACGTTTTGTAAGATCCTAACTGGAACGCCAATGCATTTCTCCGCAAAGTTCGGGAATTAATATCTCGAAACTGGTGTCATCCCTAGAATTCGTTCCAAGTGGCATGCGTCTTGCGAACTCCACGGCTACAATTTGTAAATTGCAATATAGGCCATCAGGTAATTAGTTAAAAACTTAATTAGTGAATTTCTGTTAATTATTCGATTATGCATTTCAATTTCTTGTGCAAGTAGTGTCCGCCTCTTCGAGTAGACCAGTTCATGAACTAGAATTGGGCTATCTGCCACAGGCAACCCTTCAGAATTTTTGAGTGTTCGCTGAACACCCTGTATATATATATATATATATATATATATATTATATATATATATATATATATTGTGCAACTGGACAATGTTCTGCTCCAGACCACCGCCAGTTGCACTTTGCTCCTCGAAGATTTAGATACATCCGAGACCTCAAAAAGGTGCGACGTAATGCTAACGCGTTTCTCGAGAATTTACCGCTGAATTGGCACTCACTTTTTGTTTCGCTGTACATTCTCTTCTTTTGTGTGAAGCCTCCGACACTGGCAAAAGCTGTTTAACACCTAAGTCTAATCGATCATTCTATTCATGCGGCGCAGTAAACGAAGCTGTATTAAACATTTTCGTGCGTATAATGCACGTTACAATTGTCGTCTGCTACGAAACGCGAGGAAAGTGCTGACGTTTGCGAACTTTTGCATCGGCTGTCACGTTAAACACATCTGCTGCGCTATCTTGGACCTCAAAGGTGCGACTGTATGTCGTGGCTTTGCGCTTACCCGTTTTGCGGCAGCAGACTAACTGAAACAACCATTTCAATGAACACATAAACGAGTAATGTGCAATGAAGCCCTCAATCAAATTTGATTGTCGCAGTAGAAGAGCAACTATGTAGCAAACAAAATGCTTTTTCAGCAGTTTTTTCAGCGCTGTACATCGTTCCAGCCGCTCTCAGCACGCTTCGCCATAGAATAAAGAACCCTATCGCTACTTCGAGCGGCCAAACAAATACAGAAGCCGAGAGTTTGCGCCGCACTTCCCCACACTGGCAAAAGCGCTGTTTACACAACTAAGTCTAATCGATCGCATCTAGTTATAACATTACCCTATAGTTCTCCATTTAAAGGTTAGAAATAACGAACGCCTCAAGCATTCCCAAGAAAGCTTTGGTTCAGACCGAATATTTTGTTTCCCATGCGTTTCCGTGCCACGGGAGCGGCGTATTTGGACAAATGCACAATCGGCTCCGGCTAAAGCCTTCTATATCGCACAGAACATACGTTCACCAATCGTAGCGTTACCTATAAGTGGATTGACTTTCCAGCTGAAAGTTACGGCTTGAAAATAAATAATAAATAAATAAATAAATAAATAAATAAATAAATAAATAAATAAATAAATAAATAAATAAATAAATAAATAAATAAATAAATAAATAATAAATAATAAATAATAAATAATAAATAAATAAATAAATAAATAAATGCGATCAATGTACCCTGCGTCCAATACTTTGAATGTATGGCCTTGTCGGTTCCTGTCGGCCTACATGTCACGGCTATCAAAGCACACAGCCTTTGTAGTTCGAGAGGAGTCGGTTCGAATTGAATGTGGCAGCACCCCACGCAACGTGTCAGTCAACATAAATCTATTGCATTTAACATATTGCCACCCGTGCAAAATTTTCAGTCATAGCGTAGCAGACGACATTGCAGCGGCCCATGATGGCATCATGGGCGTCGCAAAGAAGAAATTCTCGAGTATAGAAGGCGGTGCCTGCCTGCCGCAGTCGCGCGAGATGCGTTCGGAACCGGAGAAGTCCCTACAGTCTGCTGATTACATTTTGAATTCGAGAACATTTCTATGCTTACCGAACGAGAATATTGTCCGGGCGTCCGCCCCTACTTCCCGTAAGATGATCGCTTTCAAGATAGAGCCCACAGCAGCGAGCGACCGTACCTTCACGCTAGCCTGTCGCTTCAGCGCGAACGAGGCGGTGAGAACACAGCGCTCACGGAGCTCTCAGCACATGCCGCACTCTGCCCGTTTCGCAGATCGCTTTCAAGATATGGACCCGCGCGTCTCTCTTCAACGCTAAGTGAGCGGCAAAAACACAGCTCCCCCGAGCTGTCAGCAATCGGCACACTCCGTCGGCATCGAACATCGCTTTCAAGATATAGGGCCTGCGCCGCCGCGCCAGACGTTGCCGCCGCCGGTGACCGGTTGATCAATGTTCACAATGGTTTAACGCGGGTGGATAATGCGCTAAAGAGAGATGACGGCTCATAATGATCGGGGCGTCACCAGCGCACCTGGCGCCCCCACATGCAGTAGAACCAATCAACAAGAGACAGTGCACCTAATAAATGTTGCATACATTTCATTAATTTCCTTTATCTCCCTCGTCATTTCACCCCACGTCCACATCCGCTGCGGGCTATCTCTCACACGAGTGAACATTGCTTCTATACTCGCCTCTTCTACGTCGTCTCGTGCAGGCCTCGATTAACAGTTCGGTGTTGCAACCGCGCTTCTCTGTTTCACGATTATTTCGTGGTCTCGCAATTACACGAACCGCACCAGCGTACGACTACTGAACAACACGTCGTTACTAACAAATGCTTACGCATCTTCCAGAAAACTCCCACAGGAGATTCTACGTGGATGTTTTTTTTTTATATTTCTCGAAAGAAACGGTTTTTCTTATATTTTCTTAGAAAACGTTTTTTCTTAGCGGAAGTCCATCGCTTCTACTTACCTTACCGTAACCAGCCATTATAATCCAGGGACCCCAAATCAAGACAATCTTCACCTGCAAATTAGCAACAACGCGACTTACTACGCCTATAGCGCCCTTGCCCAGATGATAACGACACGAACTCCGCTACTGTACATGTCCCGGCTAAACTGCGGCAAGTTGAAAAAAAAAAAAAAAAAAAACTAAAAGCACAAAGCCATCTATGCGGATGGAACCAACTGGGCTCCACAATGAAGAGTTAATTTACTATACTTACGAAGGGCGCTCATAAAGTTCGCATTATCGGTATCATAAGTTTGAAAAGGGCGTACACAATAGGCATCACATTAAGCGCACATCCTTTAGTTCTATCTGAATATATATTAAAGAAAAACATGTACTGTATAATACCGGGGAACATCGCTAGGGCATCAAAACAAAAACGGCAGCGTCTATCGGGAAAGTCGCTTGAAGCACGAGCAGTGATCCGGGAGCTTTCTTTGATTCAAGGGACACAATGCCAAAAAGATTCTTGCCGAGTTGGTAATTGTGTACAGTATACAGTAAGCATAAGCAAAGTTTCTTCATATGGTAACGCTTTGCTTCAAAATGCAATTACATTTCTTTGACTCGAATGCCCCAAAACGTACCATTATTTATTTACGTTATCGGGCATCTGGCATTTGATATTTCCGTGACGTTAGCAGATGTGACAGCAATCTCGAAGGCGTCATCACGCGATTTATTGTGCAAGCGTTCTCCACAGCCTGGGCTCGAAACCGACCGCGGTGAAGAGGAGGAAAGGGGAGAGAACGTGGATCAAAGCTATTGGCTCCCGCGGCAGGCATCTAGTAAAGAAAGCATCGACCGCACCTACTATAAAATATCATCGACTGTCGTCGAACAATTAAGAGATGTCTGGCGCTGGCATTTCAACAACGGGGACGAAGGGTAGTCCCCTTGTCGAAACGTTCACTCTATAAAAAACAACTCTTCTACGACTACATTTGATCACTTCAAGTATCCATCTTCCTGTTAACCTATGTATTGCTTGGATTGCTACAGTTGGCATACATTGCTAACTGGAAAACAACGTGGCTATAGAACGCGATGACAACGACAATGACTAGACGAGACGTTGTCAGTCTCAGCGCTGTCGTCTCCGTTGTAGCGCTGTTGTTTTCCTTTCCTGTTGTCGCGTATGCACCGACCACGGCTCACCTTCGCACCATTTCCAATGTCAGGCTAATATTCTCGATAGTGATCACTGCGTGGACGACTTTGTACTAAGGCGTTTGCTGTGCTTACCTGCTCTCTCAAAGTAATCGTATCCGCGTCCTGTTCCGTGTACTGAAAGAAAAGTACAGAAATCAACAATTAAAGTTGCAATTAAATATGTTGCTCAGCGAGTTGGTTCAAGTCTAGGGGGTTGATATTAGCACGACGTGGAGATTAAGACTTAGTAGGGGCAGTATAAGAAAGAACAGAGCCAGTGCTAACAAGTTAACCTTTCATTCGCTGAAACGGTGACCTTTGTTCCTTAATGGAGCACGATTTAGCTTCCAAACTCATATCTATGAAAAAAATTCAACCTTCTTTCATGTTTAATTACAGCGGGAAATGGTAATTTCACTTCTATAATTGTCTATAATTGTTTTTACATTGTTGTTGCTCTTTCGATTCCCGGATGGGAATCGAAAGGGGAACCGCTTCCTACGTGGGAACCGCACTCCGATGGAGAAGTGCTAAACCGCTGTGTGCTTAAGACTTCGGTGCACACTGTTTTAAAACGTAATATCGTCAAAGTTAATTCCGAGCCTTCCACCACCATGCATGGCTCATAGCTCATCTGATGCCTGATATGTCTCCGGCACTACTTCTTCTTTCTGGGGTTTTACGTGGCAACACCAGTTCTGATTATGGGACACGTCGTAGTGGAGGGCTCCGGATAAATTTCGGCCCCCTGAGGTTCTTTAACGTGCACTACAACGCAAGCACACGGGCGTTTTTTCTTTTTTTTTTTTTTTTTTTTTGCATTTCGCCTCCATCGAAATGCGGCCGCCGCGGCCGGGTTCTCGCGACCTCGTGCTCATGTAGCGCAACGCCTTAGCCACTGAGCCACCGCGGCCGGTAAGTCCTCGGCACCGGGCGTTGCTCCACACCGGATATCTCGGAGGCTCATGTATAGGTACTTGCTTGCTAATCATCTACGACACGCTTACTAGATGCCACCACGATGCTATGCAGCAGTCAGTCGAGCAGAAAGGCGCTCAAGCCACACGTTACAGTCTGCGTGGTGATTTTAGTAATCTACATAATAAATCAAGATATCAAAAGAAAAAAGAACGCCAAAGCACAATGAAAGAAATGCGAAGACAGACTACCCGCTGTACCAATACTGCAGTTTGCTAAATCTTCGCGTAGACATGGCGGAATTAATATTCTTCTGCGGCGAGCCGCGTACTCAATTCGACCCGACCATGTCTATACGTCACGGGGGACGGAAATTAACTAGGAGGGAGCATTGCGTCATGCCACCAGCACTGGCAAGCTAAATTTCAGCGAAGCCCATATCCCTATCGTTTTCTCTCGCGAAAATTCAGCCCAACACGTGGCGTCTGAGACTTGCATGACTCATAGTTGGCGAGAGGTTCATTGAAAAGTGGCACATGTCCCGTGAACTCATGGCACAGCTCGTTTAAGCGATGGTGTGAAAGAGAGAGAGAGAGAGAAATACGTTTATGAAATAAAAAAAATATTGTACATGTATTAAAAGGCAAGCCCAATGGTTTTTCATAGCAGCCTGATGCGCTACCCATACGACAACGGACAACCCAGGTACCCAGGATGGCGGGTAGATGGCGGTTACATACATACATACATGCATACATACATACATACATACATACATACATACATACATACATACATACATACATACATACATACATACATACATGGATACATGCATGCATGCATGCATGCATGCATGCATACATACATACATACATACATACATACATACATACATACATACATACATACATACATACATACAAACATACAGACATACATACATACACACATACATACATGCATACATACATACATACATACATACATGCATACATGCATACATACATACATACATACATACATACATACATACATACATACATACATACATACATACATGCATACATACATACATACATACATACATACACACATACATACATACATACCTACATACATACATACATACATACATACATACATACATACATACATACATACATACATACATACATACATACATACATACATACATACATACATACATACATACATACATACATACATACATACATAGCCCAAGGAAACTGCGCGAAGTACCCAAGCAGCCACATGGTCTTCCAGTCTGTGAAAGAGGGACTCGTACTCACCCACTTCGGCGGGTACCGCAGGCCGGCCAGGTTGGCGCCGCAGCAGAACAGCATCGCCACGGTGTTCCACGCCACGAATGCACCCAGAACGGTCGACAGTGCCGCCTGCAACGCCACCAACAGAAACTGGAGTGTCCTTCATAAACTGTCAGTGCTGCACAAACTCCATGGACTCTAATTTCGATCAGCTTCCAGCGACAGACTCTACTACATTGACACGTTACACTGAAGGAGAGAAAAATAAAATAAAATATTAAAAGGTAACCTTACTAAAATGGTAAATCTTATAAGTTCTCCGGGCAAAGGACCGTATAGATACGTCGCACTTGCAGAAATAATTATACTACGAGAAAGTTTTTCCTGCGTAAAACAGCTGCTTTACTTATTCACTGCTCCCTTTTACTAAGTAAATCTCGTGTCCGTGAGAATGCAGGGTCGAATTCGCAAAGCTTTTCGTTCATAAGTACCCTTCGCTAGTGGCTGGCTGCCTTCGCTAATATTACGTGCAGCATTAGGGTTGGCTGGCATTTGTTTTACGAATAATTCTAGCGCAAAATCTTTTTCTAAATGCGGGCCGTCTTTTGTTTAAGTAACAGCTACGTCACTTAGCTCGATTGCCCCTTTGGAAGCGCGTCATATATATATATATATATATATATATATATATATATATATATATAGAACTAGATGAATATCTGACACTGTTGTACATTATAGAATTAGTTAAATTATAATTATTAGCTTAATTGTTAGGCTGACTTTCCGTATGGTTATGTCGAAGATAAGAATTTGTAATTTCTGGCTTCATTCAATTCGATTTTAAATCCTTGCAATGCGACTGACGATTTTCTGTGCATGCACCGAAATTGTGCGATGTGACATGGCTTGGGTGTTCTGATACTTACGGCGTTCAACCCCATTGGTGGAGACGCCGCTGCTTCCTGAAAGGCAGAGTAGGAAGCGTTTATATTGTGAATACTTGCGAGCTTCACAAGAACGGTTACTGTTTTTCGAGGACTTAGGTATCTCATTATAAATTTGCTAATGATTGAATCTGGCAGTACAATATTTTCGAAATTATATTCCATTGGGATTTTAACTTCGCCACAAGGCAAGAAAGGCAAAAGAAAGTAAATGCTATTCACACACAACTTCATTCCGACGTATAGAAGGCAATGCGTATTATAAGAGGGGTCAGAAATATTTCTGCTGAATGTGCTAAATTTGCCGTTTCATCAAATTATTCATTAGAGAAAGTTAGCTTGCCAAGTCATATTCAGAACGAAGCCGAAGGTGCCTGGATGCAACAACAAAAACATTTGCAATGTGTACCAGTATTTAAAAAGAAAGCAATACGAATTCGATGACTCACAGGATCTGCGCTGGTTCCTTTCAACTTCTCCTGTGTTTTTAGAAAACAACAAGAAAACAAAATGTGTTGAGTAATATTGGCGATTGCTAAGAGTAATTCGCTCGGTCTTACATTCCTATGCAAAGCGCGGGCTACGAACGACTCAGTAAAAGTGGCCCTGGGATTCATTTTAGGCTACTTTCGGCTCTCTGTTTGCATCTTACCACACAGGAGGTTGAAATTATTCTGCATTTCTCCGCAAGGGTGTCTTGCAAAGTCATGCTGTGGTTTTGAGAGGCTAAATCCTGCCTGTTTGTGACAGTTGGTAGTGAAAATGGCAAAACAGGCCCGTCCGTGTCTCACAATCTAGTTAACAGCACATTCTCTGCTATGATGAGACGACTCGGTCAATTCAGCTGCCCGTCTACCACTGCCATCTGTTGCTTACTTACGCACATTTAACGTATAGAAAAGTAATTACTGAACGCAGCCGTACCGCCTGCCAAAGAAGTAGGATGACCACTGCGTCGCTGAAGATGTTCAAAACGCATTCGATGCCAAGCGACACGTCGAATACGAGCCCCTCTGTTCCTGCAGACGGAGAAAAAAAGGTACCGTCACTGCCAGTGGAACACCATCTACCAAGAAAGTTACTTGGTTCTAGGCGACAAGAATCTTCACGTGCGCCTGCTGGGCCGAACAAGTATTATACACTAATATTAACTACACCCATTTTTAATTCCAAGCTTGGAATGGAATGGGTTCGGATGTGGTACTAAGTGAAGGAAAAGGCTAAGGGTTGATGGTCGAAGTCATAGTAATGAGCATGAGTAGGGCTTTCGCCTTAAGGTCATGCTTGTCATGTAGGTCATGAAACAGCCGCCTACGCCTTGGTGCTCTCATTGTCGCTTCGTTAACTTGGTGGGTTCCCCGCACACTGCTTCGTATAACATTGATTCCCACAGGGCATGGAATCTGCTGGCTTTTTCTTTGCTCTTTGGAAATCGCTTACTGGCTCCCGTATATGCCGTCCACAGTGTGCGCGCCTTTCAAAAAAGCACTTGTGGCAAGCGGTAGAGCATAGTGTCAGGAGTACAAATGCAAACACTATAAAGCGAACTTACGCGCCCCAGTCCTGTGAAAGCCGTAGGAAAAGCGCACGACGCCGACGATGTTGGGCACCTGCGCCGAGACAAGGTCGACAACCTTTGTAGGGAGCAACATTTTCTGTCACCAGACGGCTGAATCCTCAAAGCGTGAAAAGCGCGCAAAATATGACAGGAAAGTCTTTTGCAAGCTCAGCTTTTACCATGTGGATTCCGATTAGGTGAATAGCGCCCTTCCTTGAAGTGATCATGTCTTCTTGTTCTTCTTTCCACGCTCGTGCGAAGCGTTCATAGCAATACCGATGGTGGTGCGGTCGTTGACGATGATGATCATGATACCTCTGAACTGCGTGTGCGTGAATGCCAGGGCTCATAAAGAAGCAGAAGAAGCCAGTATTACGATATCATCGAGAGATGCTCAAGAGACGAGCCGCCGCGAGAAAGACGATGAAGTGTACCTGGGCTCTTGGCGCGAGCGAGTGTCGGCCTGGCTGTCTGGCTCTAGTGTAAATAGCGTGTAAATAGCCTCTATCCTAAACTCACTAGACAACAATCGTCGGCCTTTCGCATGCTCCAAACGGGGCCGTTCCCCTCCAGGGGCCGATTCAGTCACTTCGCGCCTAATGTAGAACCCCACTGTCGAGACTGTGGGGAGGCGTACTGCTCTTTATCTCATATGCTCTGGCAATGCCCTGCGTTACGCAGCTCATCGCTTACCACTCTAACGGACTTGGAGGCAGCCCTTAAGAGCGGCGACATCTCAGAGCAACTACGGGCTGTCCAGAGGGCCTGCGACAGGGCCGAGGACCACGATCTTCCGACCCCGACGTGGGTGTGGCCCGCACGGCTACAGGGACTCCCTGAAAAGGGAGGTACCCTAAAGAGGTTCCTCAGGACCCCCAATAAAGTTCTTTGTCTGTCTGTCTGCCTCTTTCGTCTGTGTCTTTCCACACGTAACAATATAAACTCCCAGACAATATTATGTACAGAATAAAATAATAATAAAAAAGAGAGAAAAAAAAACGTAGAACTCCTTCTGTAGTTGTGACAGCGAAAGGTGTTATTTTAACGTTTCCATTTTGCTTTTGGCAAGTATAGCTCCGTTATTAAACCTTCAGAATGACTAGCACATTTAAAAATGAAAACAAGGCAGGGATAATGTAAGGATTCTATTCCAAAGCTATTCCTTCTGGCGCTTCGCCAGTGGGGCATACCGCCCATTCCGTTCGTGAGCGGTAGAAAAGAAGAGAAGCGATCGGAACCTAACCTAACCTCACCTATCATGTATTATACTGGGTGAGAAAAACAAACATATGGGACAAGCAGTGGCTAACAATTGAGCGTTTAGTGAAAACGCAGCAACGAATATAGATGGTGGTACAAAAAAAAAAAAAAAAGGATGGCGGCCGCAATTCCACAAAAATTACGGCCGAAGCTTCCTTAAAGGGAATTGTTGTGGTGCCAAGCATTATATAGTGGCTCCTTATTTGCGTGTTTGCGAGATAAACGTTCTTGCTTCTCTTGTTGCGTTATCTTAGTGTAGCGCTGCGTATCTCTGGCTGTTCTGAAGCGTGAGCGCTGTAGTTGCGCGGTAGTTGCGCCTGTAGCGAGTGAAGGCGGCGAAGCTTCGGACTTTGTTTCCGTTGATGTGGTCTTCGTGCACAGAAAACCTAGGACCCTCAAATTATCGTATGGTCACGTGCCATTTCTTAAATGATACCTTACTACATAGATAATACAGATTGACTACTTTCAAACTCGGCTGCTTTCAAACTCCAAACTTATCACTTCGCTCTCCTCACAAAGCCAAGAAATTGAGTTTTATTTTAAAATTGATTCCCTAATTACAGCACATCTCCTCGTGGTAATACGGTATTACTATAGGCATTACCAGGTTTAGTTTACGACTGTAGCATTGTTTTGCCGGATTCGTTAAGCGTAAACTTGATTCTCTAATGCGAACCGAAAAAGTGAACATTATTTTCCATGACATTGCTGAGAGATTCAGCCCGGCTGTTCAAAGAAAAAAAATATTTAAAAAGTTCAAGCAAGAAGGATGGAGCTGCACAGTAGCCATGCTTACTTCGAAAACTACTGCCTGGTCAAGAAGATTAGGGCTGTACATTGCCTATATTGTACAATACCGACATCACAGTTAGGCATAAAACAGTTTCTATTCCTTTTTTTTTTTCACTAAGACCTTGCCATATCGAAAGTTGCTGACTTACAAGGAAAATATCTCGTGAAGCTTTCCTGTTGGGCTGTAGAAAAAAAGAAAGCGAGCTGTAGTGGTCATTGTCATCATCACGCCAGTTGAAGATGAATAGGAGGAAGAAGAAGAAGAATGAGCCATATGATCTTAACAACAGAAATAATACTAACATTCGTTGCGTCAGTTCTGGGCTTCAGCCACAGAGATGTATTTGATGCCGTTTGTGCTTTCATGCAATCAACTAAACGAACCAATTTTTGAATGTTTACTTTTATTTTGTTTTGTTTTCTCTTCTTTTCAAATTTAATCTTTAATTGCATATGTAAATCTTCAAAACATTACATTAAAGTTCAGGCAGCGAATTCTTGGCCAATCAATCCCCCAGTGTGGGTACGAGCCAAAGTGAGAGGCCATCATCATCATCATCATCATCATCATCATCATCATCATCATCATCATCATCATGAACAAACGGCCTGAAAGCGTCTGGCCTATTCTCCATGGTGGGTTCAGCCATACCCATAGGCACCAACCCCCCCCCCCCCCCCCCCCCCAAAGCAAACTAAACCAAACCAAACCAAACCAAGTGGTGGGTACAGGAAATGTAATTTATTGCGTATATTTATAACTTTCCTCCTGTCAGGCCCTTTACCACGCCAGGCATACCGCTCTAGCACAACACTATACGGCAGTGTTACATGAATATCACTCACATAAATGTGGTAAATACACGGACATCTCTGCATTGTGCTATCATGCATGCGGTAACGTACGCCGGCCCCGCTTTTCAATGATACGACGTCCATTCTATAAGCTAGTTCCAAATCGATGAACTTCTGCTTCGAGGCCATGGCACGACATTGCTCTATATTGCGGGCTATATTTAGTTGTAGGCTATCGACTATGCGGGTTCGCACAGCGAATTCCTGCCTACGTTTGCTTTATGTTGAAGAGCCAGAAACGTTCGAAACGTGAATCTCATTGATCGTCCCTATAGACCGGTTCACTACGTGGAAGGCCGTGTTCGAAATTGCCCTCTGCTGTCGGTTTGCATAGGTGAACAATGAACTTGCTGCGAGTTCACATCGCATATTTACGATTGGTTGGTAAAAACGTTTATCGAGTGTCCTGCAGATTGATGACCCGGGCTCAGGTCTCCCACGTCGGCACGTCCAGGCCTTGCCTAGTCGCCGCTTCGCGGGCCTGCTAGGACGGCCCAGCTGATGTTTAGTACTACGGTCAGACTCTGTTCTACAGTCGTTCTCCCTTCAACTGCTGAGAAAAGAACGAGTATAGCTATAATACTAACGTATGTACAAGAAATGACAGAGGGTCGATGCTCGATTTCAAGTAGTTTTTACTGCAAGCAATCTCGTAAAATTAGCCTCAAGTCGATCCCTCTCATTTCATCTTTCTATTAGAGCTCGCTATTTCCTTATTTTTTCCCCCTCGCGAACATTGGAGAGCGTGACTTTTGGACACGGTGAAGCCTATGGTAAATAGCAATGGGATCTCTGATTCATGGATACCTTCGATCCTCCGCATACCATATGCGTGACAAACCAGAGCTATTCAGGAATCGCAGTTTGCATTCCTTGTTGTTTTACTACGCTGTATCATGTACACGGGCTCGGCTTGTGGCATTTCACCCGCTGTGGTGGCGTAGTGGATTTGGTGTTTCGCTCCTAAGCCCGAGGTTGGGGAATCGAATCCCGGCCGTAGCGGCCGCATTTCGATGGGGGCGAAATGCAAGAACACCCGTGTACCCTTCATTGGGTGCACGTTAAGGAACCTCAGGAGGTCAAAATTATCCGGGAGTCCCCCACTACGGCGTGCTTCATAATCATTTCGTGGATTTGGCACGTAAAATCCCAGAATGTATTTTTTTAGCTTCTGGCATTTCAGTCAGTTATAAGTGCCATACCTCGCGACAGACAGACAGACAAAGAACTTTAATGGAGGTCTTGAGAAGCTCTGTTGCCCCCTCTCAGGGAATCGATATTGCCGAAAAAAGGCTGTACTGATCGAGCAGCTTTGAACGGCGGAAGTGCGTCTTGAAATATTTTGTAGGCGAGGAGCCGAACGATCAGGAACGTAGTACGTCCATTACGTATTATCTCCACGTTATTGACTTGGTAATGCAGGCTTTTGAGGGGAAAGTCGGTATACACAGCATTCGACCCTATACACCAACACTTCCGAACCGCCTATGGGACTGTCCCGGACTTCCAGCCATACGGGGGCACCGCCTAAATCAGCGGATAAAAGTTAATTCGCCCTCCACTGCATCTACAATATACATGTGTCGCATTTTGCTGTGCCTTTGTGATTTTATATTCAAAGCTGGTCTTCATGGCCGATCGTAATCTTCTTTGCCAATGAAACTAGAGGGTAGACATTTTTCAAGCGAAGCTTGCACAGATTTCGGTGGTGTCCGTGTACGCAAAAAGCTATCATCATCAGCATTGGATCGAGCGTCGTCATCTGCTTCCGCAGCTGGCTCATTGGCGCCCCTCGGTTAGCCCTCGTGCTCGGCACACGCTCGTGTCACTGCTCCCGCGTTCGTCGTCCTCTTCCACATCTGGCTGCGTTGTCGCTCATCATTTTAGCGTAGAATTTCAGTTCTCTTCTGTCGTCGTAATGGGGAGGCCGCGTTTACGGGGGTATGAGTCATTGCTTAAGGGGGTATGATCCATTCATTACCTTACGTAACAGATTTAATTTTGAAGCTATTTAATTACAAAGAATCGCAAGCGGCAATGGCGGGCGAATGCTGCTAACCATGCCGCCTAGCAAACACAACACATCTAACGCAAGCGACAACCGGGGACTGCGGGCATACCGTAAGTGAGTGAGTGAAATAACTTTATTGAGGTCCAGAGAAGACACAGGGGACACCCCGCGCCACCCGGCTAGTCCCACGTAGAGACCGGCAAGCCGAGCTTGACGGCCCGATCGCGGGCACTCTGGACGGCCAGGGTTTGGTCGTTGAGTTCGGGGCTGCCCAAAAGCGCAGCCCCTATCCTCGCTGAAGGCGTAGCCGATGGCTTCACACTCCCACAACACATGGTTAAATGTTGCCGTTAGTCCACAGGCAGGGCAGTCCGCACTGGGATACCTTTCAGGGTATATAGCGTGAAGAACCGCAAGGTTAGGATACGCACGAGCTTGTAAAAGTCGAATGGTCACCGCCCGCGCCCTGCATAAGGCAGGGTGCGGGAGGGGGAATACCCGTCTTGACAGATAATTTGCTTGGTGATCTCATTATACGTCATCAATGGTTCCCCGCGGGGTAGGGGGACTGCGGAGGCGGCGCGGTCAGTGAGTCCTCGCGCGGCCTCGTGCGCGCTCTCGTTATAGGGTTAGAGGGAGAGCCCTCAGTCGACCCCAAGTGAGCGGGAAACCAAATGAGAGAATGCGGAGAGATACTTTTCAAGCTTTGGAGAATGCGAAGGGCCTGAGGGGAGACCATCCCGGTTTGGTAGGCTTTAATGACCCTCTTAGAATCGCTATATATTACCTCTCTGCGACCATCGAGCACAGCCAGCGCGATTGCAACCTGTTCGGCTACTAATGGCTTCGAAGTGCGTACTGTAGCGCAGCAAGTGATCCTGGAATTATAGTCGACGATGGAGACGGCGAACGCCTCTTGTTGGACATATGCCGCGGCATCCACGAAGCTTGCCTCAATGTGGTTGTTACGGACATGTTCGAGTAGAGCTCTACCCATGGCCCGACGTCTGCCGACGTTCTGGGCGGGGTGCATATTGCGGGGAATGGGCGCGATGTGCAGTTGAAATCTGATGTCACTGGGAATCCGCACGGCGTCGGGGCACTGGTCGACAGGGTAGAGGCCCATCTCGTCGGGTATCTTGCGGCCCGCCGGGGTGCCGGATAGCCTGAGCAGCTCGGAACGCTCTTGCGCCTCTATTATTTCTTCGAGCGTGTTGTGCACTCCGAGCTTTAACAGATTTTCGGTGTGAGTGCTCACAGGTAAGCCGAGGGCAAGCTTGAAGACCTTTCTGATGAGGGAATTTAACTTGTTCCTCTCTGCAACATGCCAATTATGCATGGCTGCCGAGTATGAAAGGTGGCAGAGCACAAAAGCATGTATAATGCGGATGAGATTGTCTTCCTTAATTCCCCGGTGCCTGTTGGCGATCCTCCGGATGAGGCCGAGAGCACTCTCCGTTTTGGCGATGATCCTTCTGAGTGGGGCACCATTGGCACCGTTAGACTCGATATACATCCCCAATATTCGGAGCGAGTCCACTCTGGCAACCGGGGACCCGTCACCAAAGAAAAGCCGTATTTCGCTTTCGGACGCCGGTTTCCAATCACGATGGCCACCACCTCTGGGTCTTTTCTTGTAGAGAAGTAGCTCAGACTTGTTTGGAGAACATCTGAGCCCAGTGGGGCGTAGGAAGTGCTCGGTCGCATCGATGGCGCTCTGCATGGCGTCCTCAACTTGGCCGTCACTCCCGCCAGCACACCAGATGGTGATGTCATCTGCGTAGATGGTATGGTTGATTCCTTGAATCTTGGCGAGCTCCTTGGAAAGCCCGATCATTGCGATGTTGAATAATGTTGGCGAGATGACTGAGCCCTGAGGCGTGAATCTTTATTCATTTGAATCTTTATTGTGAAGTAAATGCGCTAGTGATGCGATATGTTTTCTAGCTTTGCAGTCAGTATGAGTACAGCGGGAGCCTTGGAAACTTAATGCAGACTGTCCTCCTAAACCTAGAAAGCGCGTAACGCCTGTACTGCCAGAGAAGCCCTATATATCACACGACCTGGAAGCAGCTATGCTCAATCGCAAAGCGACCCGTGCGCTTTTCATGAAGGTTGTGATCCTTGGATTGCAGCATCATACAGAAAGAATAAAAAATATCTAGAGAGAGAGAGAGAAGGTTTATTTGGGCCATCGAAATCGCTGCTCTTGAGGTCAAGTGGGTGATGTTCTTATTCCAGGACTCCACTGGCCATGGCTGCTCGACGAACTTGCTGGACGAGAGCTTCTTGTCCTGCCATCCAGTGCTTCCAATGATAGCATTTCAAAGATTTCTCTGCGAGCAGTTCAGACCTAGACGTGAACACCGCTTGCGGCAACTAATATAAGACAAACCTCGAAGTTAATTACCTGATGAAGCTAACTTACGTGTTTCGCACGCAGAGTCTGTCTTAAATATCTAAGGCAATTTTAGGAGTTGCGTCGCCAGACCTTGTTACGGGGTTCTTGTAGCTCAGGTTGGGCTCCGTAGCTTATGAAGGCGGCGAGCAAGGCATGTCCCTGGCTATGGAGCAGCGAAAATTCAACACGGGCACAAATGCGTAGCCAGATCGACAAATATGGTCACGCGCTGTGTTGCTTCGAATGTACTGACACGTACTCTGCAAGCGTGATGATATTACCGAGTTAAGGAATGTTATCTTTGGGACCGCGCGAGCAACAGTATACGGTTGTACCAAAGGTGGGCAAAATTAGTGAATGCTTGCTCTATCTCGCTCACTCATCACTCACCACTCTCAATTACTCATGTCAACCCAGACACATCGGTATATATATACTCAGCTTCAGACTCCAGTTAACAGTGCCAATAGTATACAGGGTGTCTGTTTAGAGGATACATGTATGTATATATCTTTTTAATAAACGGTAATGTGTAGAGATAATTGTATAGCTGAGCTATGGGTAGAGGTAAGAGCTAACGTCAGCTTTGTTTAAACTCGCCACCGTCACTGCAGCTGAAGAGGCGGCCATTGTTCATGCCCTCGCTTCTAAACCACACCAAGAACATGTCACCGTGATCTTGTCGTGGTCTTGGCGTGATTGGCGTGATGGTGTGGTCTTGGCGTGATTCACAAGCTATGTGTACAACTTCATCCGAGGCCGACACTCCATTGCCACCCCATCGCACCCTTCGCCGAGCTATCTTCATACCACCCAGCATGGACATCGTATGGACTGCAGGCCACGGATCGCTTCGCGAAAATCGGAGCCCTAGCTGTCGCCAGAGCCTGTCGCCCGGGCGCCGCATTAAGAAGTAGATATAGCTTGTGGGCGTTGTAGTGCATAAGCCATGACATTACGTGGTAGTATCCCTGCAATGACCGACGCATCATAAAATGTGCTACGTTGAGTTTCATACCTCAAAATTGTGATTTCAGCGCGGGAAACTTAACACACAGCCGGAGTGAGTTGTCAACTGTGCGTAGTTAAAAAAAAACAATTATTAATTAATTAATTAATTCATTACTACATTAAGTCTTAAATCTCATAGCATTTATTTGTTTTCTTTTTGTACAAATGTACTTTCCTTCGACAAAAATAAAGGTTAAATAGCTGTTCTAATTCACACTGAAGTAAAACTGCGTTTCGGCTTAGGTCAAGTTGTGACTTGTGTGGTGCATAAACACAAACATTGAGCAGAATGACAATGAGGGCTGTTGTATGTTGTAGATTGTATTGTACTC
Organism: Dermacentor silvarum; assembly: GCF_013339745.2. Classification (NCBI taxonomy): domain Eukaryota; kingdom Metazoa; phylum Arthropoda; class Arachnida; order Ixodida; family Ixodidae; genus Dermacentor; species Dermacentor silvarum. Next base: position 181,360,010 of record NC_051156.1, read on the forward strand.
GATGCGATACTACAAAAAGATCATACGCGTTGTATTTAATTTTATAGCAATTCCTCCACCGCTTTACTAAAGCCTTGCCTTGCATAAATTACACCACGTGCATTGCCCCTGAATAACTTTCCTATTTTTGATTGTATTACCATGTACCTGCTTCGTGGGAAATCCTCCGTTGAGAGCATTTAAGAAATTTAAATTCGTGGCCAAATCCACGATATGATCATGAGAAGCGCTATAGAGTGGGGGACTTCGGATTTAATTTTGACCAGCTGGGATTCTTTAACGTGCACCGAATGTACGCCAAACGGGCGCTTTTGCATCGAAATGCGGCCGCCGCGTCCGCAGTTTCGGTCCGCGCTCTCGTAATTAGCAGCGCAATGCCACTGCGCCACCACGACAGGGAACCGGTTGTGGGTATGTGTCGATGTCAGGAATGCTGAGCATCGTCGATCATCAGCAGCAGAAGCGTGGCTCGCGCGTCTCGCGTGTGGCCGCGTAGCACGCGGCAGTCCCATTCGGCCCTTGTCCTATAAGCGGAAGGCGAGTGAAGGCGACATGGCTGCAGTGAACGTAGCAGCTTTGCTGTTCATCGTCATGTACTACTTCGCAGTCGTGGTCGTCGGCGTCTGGGGAGGCCGCAAGGGGGCCCCGACTGAGGGCCACTCGATCGGCTCGCACGGATTACGCGTATCCAAGCGGAAGAGCGACGACGACGACTTCCTGCTCAGGCTGTTCGTCGCCAACCGGGAGTTGCCGCGGCTGCTCGGCGTCGCGTCTATGACCGGTGAGTGAAATGACGGTGTAGTATATTGCGCGTTCATGGCCTCCAAGATACCGCGCGCTGGTGGTCGTGCACAAATCTCGGAGGCGCTGGCTAGACCAGGGCCTCTTAGACTGCGCGCGCTGGGAGCTTTAGCGACGGCCGTGCATTCAGCGCGCTCCCCAGTAAAAAAAGTGTAATATGACGAGTGCACTTGGTGGCCCCGAGTGGCGCTGTTAGACGGGGATGGATAGGGAGCCTACATGCAAGCAGCGCTTGGATGTAGGCTCGCTTGGATGTAGGCTACCTAGAGATGGAAGCGAATGGAAGCATTAATGGGTCAGCAGTCGAGATAAGCTAGATCCGTGTAATCTAGAATGGCATAAGCTAGAATGGCCGCACGACTGGCCGCTCGAGGCACTTTGCGTGCATTTGCGGGCTTCTTTCACGCTTGGAAAAGCACTTTTATGTAGCACGTATTGAGCACCAGAAAGCTGTATCGGTAGTTTTTCATGTTGCTCTACAAATTTCTCATTGACACTTTGATAATTAGGACAGTACTTCTCGAGTTAGATAATTAATTACAATTACCTAATTAAATTTCAGTAACGAAAAAATTACTGGCGGCAACTCCACTGCACTGGAAAAAATACACACTAGGCTTGCTTCGCGTAACGCCATTCCTCTTTTTTTAAATCGCGCTGCGTGATAGCTGGGACACCCTGTATACCAAAATACTTGGGGACCCTCAAGGCAAAGCCGTCGGCAAAAATTCTACTGTCCATATAATTGCTATCGCAATAAGAATAACTGGCGATTTTTTTCCATTAGCTACCTGGAGATTGTGATTTCGTACGCAGATAATTTGTGCCTTTGCAGGAATGCATCTACGGATGCGGTAAAACGGCGTCACAAGGCGATTTAAAGAATATATGTGCGTTACAAGTAAATACAAAATAAGAGAGCGAAAAACTGGGGCGCATATGCAGTGCACTATATTTTGTAAAGCGTTTCTAGAACTTCTTAAGTTTTCGATAGATGTCCACCCGATTCTAATTAGTATTCTTGCTGTTACAGCAACCTGGGTTGGAGGCGGCTATCTGAATGGCACTGCCGAGGCAGTCTACAAATACGGCATCGTCAACTGCCAAGCTCCGATTGGCTACGCGATGAGCTTGGTTCTTGGTAAGTTTATGGCGGTCATCCTGCTCCTGTGAATAGAGGGCGCGCCGCACAGCGGCTGTAATGTTGTAATGGATGCCAAACATTCACCCACCCAGGTAGGCAGGACCGTAGGGAACGTCCAGCGGCCTTCCATAGGCACTAGGTTTTCAAAGTTGAGGGGAATGCTAACTCGTCAGTGGTCGAGACGAGCAAGAGACACTCGGAGACACTCAGAGTACAAAAAAAAAAAAAAAAAAAAAAACTGGCAGATCGCACGCCCTGTGGGAATCTATGTTATGCGAAGTAGTGTGCGGGGAGCTTACCAAGTTAACGAAACGACCATGAGAGCACCAAGACGTAGGCTGATCTTTCATGACCTACATGACACGCATGTCATGACATTCATGTCATGAGTCCTCACGAGTCCCTTTAGCTACACCTAAGAGACCTTAAGGCGAAAGCGTTAGTCATGCTCATGATTATGACTTCGACCATCAACCTTGAGCATTTTCCTTCGCTTAGTAGTACATCCGAACCCATTCCATTGCTTCATGACCTACATGACACGCATGTCATGACATTATGTCATGAGTCCTCACGAGTCCCTTTAGCTACACCTAAGAGACCTTAAGGCGAAAGCGTTAGTCATGCTCATGATTATGACTTCGACCATCAACCTTGAGCATTTTCCTTCGCTAGTAGTACATCCGAACCCATTCCATTGGTTTTTGAGGGTTAATCTTTTTCGCTGAGTTATTCTCATTTTAGCTGACTCATGGGCATGACTATTCCTTCTACCACAATCCATTAGTGTTTCTTTCACTTAGTGCCCATGCCCTAAACCACTTTAGTGGTTTTTGAGTATGAATTTTTTTTCGCTGAGTCATTGTCATTTCTGCTGACACATGCTGATGACCCCCGCACCGCAAGAGGCCGCGTTTCTACCAGAAAGCTCGCCTTCGTGCATAGCGTTCGCCGCCAGTATTTCCCGGCAACCATTACGGTTGCTTAAGCTGCTGTTGTCGGGAAGTGTAAGACGCAGTCAGGGATCTTTGAATGCTATCGCGTTCCACTCTTTTTAAAAGCGCAGCTTAAGCGTCCTCCAATTTTTTACTTCTGAGCGTGCGGTGCATTCACGATTCCAGCGATGCCCTCTCTCTCTCCTGCGCAGGCGGCGCTTTCTTCGCGACCAAGATGCGGCTGACAGATTCGCTGACGATGCTGGATCCGTTCCAGACGCACTACGGCCGCTGGACGGGACTGATTTTCTGCGTGCCGGCTGTGCTGGGCGAGATATTCTGGACGGCTGCCATACTAGCGGCTCTGGGCAAGTGGCTGTGCGTACTCTTCGCGGTGATGTGGCAGCTGCGACCTATACCACTGTTGAGCTATACAGGGAGTTCGAGGGCCTGCTGAGCACGAGGTCGCGGGATCGAATCCCGGCCGCGGCGGCCGCATAATTTCGATGGGGGCGAAATGCGAAAACACCCGTGTGCTTATATTTAGGTGCACGTTAAAGAACCCCAGGTGGTCCAAATTTCCGGAGTCCCCCACTACGGCGTGCCTCATAAACAGATCGTGGTTTTGGCACGTAAAACCCCATAATTTCGTTTTTTTTTTTTCTGGGGGGGGGGGGGGGGGGGGGGGGGGGGGAGTTCGAGGGTTACATTACCCGAATGCTAAGAAAAATGGCACTTTCGTCAGTGTCAGAGCTGTGACAGCGATATATCAAAGTTTAGCGTAGAACTCGAGCTCTTCAGACGAAGTGTCTCTATATTGCACACCTTGCAACTGCCGGCTGAGCAGCAGAGACAACGGAACATCGCCCTGGCAGCCATGACGAGATGATGAGGGGCGTCGCCAGCGGCGTTGCAGGCATCACATCTCGATGGTGCACGATATGAGGCCGGTAGAAAGCCGTGGGCGTTTGTTTGCGCCCAGTGAAGGTACTAGATTGTTTATCTTGACTGTCCGTCCTCATAGACCAGGTTGGCACACAGCTGCTCAGAACGATAATGTGCGTGCGGGCAGCTGCCATGTCAGCGGCGGAAAGCAAAACCTGTCCTGGGCCGGTATTTTGTAGCGATGCCTTTCCTCTAATAATGCCTTTTCGCGCTTATCACGCTTTGTCAGTGGTCAGAGCGACGGTCTGCTCGCGTAATCAACTGGATGGGCCGGCCGTGAGCGGTGGATGATAAGACTATAGTATAGAATAAGTCATAAGGCATCGCTACAAAATTGCGACCCTGGCTCCTTTGCCGAGCCAAGTAAGCGGACCTTGACAAAGCGTGCACTTGGCTTTGTCGTTTTTGCAGCTAAACGTACTGCGCGTCTCTGGATACCTCCTAACGTGCTTATCAGACTAGGCATCAGCCTCTTCGCCTTAAATACTCGCCTTCGCATGGCTTGACCGCGCACGCGCAGCACATCACGTGACCTGCAGCCCCCGGCGCTATGCCGCCAACAACATTTAGATAGCACAATGTCTCTTCACTCCGGTCCATGACGTCATGCTACCTGGCCCGAAATTTCCATTGCCATGCCTGGCGTGTCAAAAGCGGTTACGTTGAAATCACCACAGCTTACTCGGGAGTATCCCTATTAGATTCTATGGCAGTCGGGCCAGTTAGCATGACGCGTGGACCGGAGTGAACAGGCCTTGTGCTAAAAGTGGTGTTGGCTGCCACGCATGCACCATCGATACGGATACTGCATCGCGACGGCGCGGGTGGCGGCGGCGCCGACAGTGTGAACCGCGCTTCAAATGTCAGGTATAATTCCTACGGCAATAAAATGTTCAAACAACCAAAAATACAGCAAACTTGCGCGACCTTGCAAGATCGTTGCCCCCCCCCCCCCCCTTTTTTTTTTTTCAGCGAATCTGGCGCTTTCCATGGGCAGCATTAAAGATTTCAGTTGCCTGTAACCAATACACGCATTTGAAAACGCGGCCGTACATGACTCAGTTGTGTCAAACCTTACCCGCACATGACGTTTTCGGGCACTTGTTTACCAAGTTTTTAGCAAAGACCGTAATTAAACCACACACTTTTAACTATTTCCCACACAACCCATAACTTGCCCTCAATTTCCACGTAAGGTAAACAAGGTGACTAGTTTAGGTCACCAAGGGCCACGCGGGCGCATCGTTATAACGCATGAAAATAGAGGAAAATTTGCGATCCGGCATGTCACCTATTTGCTGCACCTACTGGTTGACTACCAGCAGGCGCAGTCGGAGGTCTTCGTGGGAGGCTTAAAGTGCCGTTGGCTTAATTGGTTTGATCATGATCACTAGTTCTCTTTGGAAACGCAAATGCACACTAATATCAATCAATCACTCAATCAATCAATTGATAGATCAATCGATCTGATGCCTGGAACATGTCTTGCTCTTCTTGCGTCCTTTGTACACGCAAAGGATAAGCGCACGGCGAGGCAATAGAAAACGAGAGTTGCCGACAGTTATTCATGCGTCTTGGCGTGCAGGCGACACGGCGAGCGTGATCATCAGGGTTGACTCTCGGTACTTCATCATCATCTCTGCGTTGATAGTCTTCTTCTACACGTCACTCGGTGGTCTCTTCTCGGTCACGTACACCGACGGATTCCAGCTCGCCACAACCGCCATACTGTTGGTGAGTCGTACGTTGCGGGTGACACCAACATGACAACGGCAGACCATGTAGGAAGGCATGGTTACGAGCCTAAGGTACATGTCGGGACGCATTTTGAAGATGACCGAAACATGACCTTCAAGCAAGAAACATAGTGGTGATCTATAGACCCTTTTCACGGTTATCCCATGGGCGCCACCATGATTGATCACGTGGTAACGCTTCCCTTGGTTGCCTCCGCATTTATAATGGATGTGAATGACGCTGGTACGGCTGAGCAAACCACTGTTTTGTCAGATATCGTAGACGGTGTCTGGGTGGAGGACATGAAGCTCTGGCTGCAGCTTTAGAGGACATGTAAGCTAATTCGGAGCTCATTACGCCTTGTCGAAACGTTTCAAGCAGCGTATGCATTGCTTTTACTAAGCAGGGCTAGTAGTACGCTCGTGTATTCCGAAATGTCCAAACGTTTCGATTTTGAATTAAATAAGAATTATAGTCTCTTTCTGCCTTTTGTTTTTTATTTGCCAATCACATTGAAGCAGTGGCTTGTCATGTTTCTGAATCAATAACATTTTTCTGCGCGGTAGCTATCTGATTGTTTATTTTCTGCCTATAATCGCTCGCGGGTGTGATTGGCTTGCGGTAGATTAGTTCTTGTCGCGCACAATTAGGGCTTGGAACGTAAATGTTCTGTACTTTGTAATAGCTTCTAGCAAAGACGCATTATCACTAGTAATTCGCTTACCCCTTTGGACCGTCCTGAAACGTGCAGCTTCGAACATTCTGCGCTGTCGGTGTAGTTGTCACCCACGTTACAGCGGCTTGATTCCATTCACTTATTATGGATACATGGCCAATAAAGTGCATGTAAGTTTGAGTGTCTGTTGGGGTAGATGTGTGTAGATAATTTGTGAGGAAGTTGCTATGCCAGAAAACGGCGCTACTCCCGTTGTCACTGTGTAACGAGCGGTAATGTCTTGCCGAAGTTACGAGGTTGAAGTCCTTTCTCTGGATGTTAGCGATACAACGTTGGCGGATGAGTTAATTTTCTGTCTTCAAAGAAAGCTGTGCATTGCGAATTTTCGGCAACACAGGCAGTGCTTGTGTACCGGCGTTCCATGAGCTTGGCCACACAGATTAATTACATTCTTATATTTGTCAGTCATTATTTTTGCAGCCAATTACTGCATACGTCTTCCCTCTACCGTTATACATTTTTCAGCATGAATGGAGCGGAGCGCGTTAGCGATCACCCAGTTGCATTTCCGACAGCTGATCGCATGGTAGAGGTAATGGTTTCGCCGTCGTGCGCTCTTGCACGCTTTTACCTTGAGGCAACGCGGGCCGTGCCTCCGGTAGCGCCATCTCGTTCCTCTGGAGCAAACTGCTCCGCGAAAGCTCCGTGCATGTCGCCTAGTTCGCGTAGTGTATCCCGCGTCTTTTGATTTGCAGATATGTCGGTAAGAAAAAACGTGATGGTTAACCATATCTGGTTGGGTACCCTATTAGAGCACCTCACCGGCTCGGGCTTACCTGAAAGCCCGGGCTCGGCACTGCCCACGGGGCGGCCTCGGGCCGGGTAAGCTAAGCTTAGGGTAAGCAAGTTTTGGCGCGGGCCCGAACGTTAACTTGGGCCGAGGAGCTTCGGGCTCGGATTGGGCCCGGAGCTTCGCGAAATTTTCGAGTGTGAACATTGCCGCCTTTACAGAATTTTGGTTGCGTTACCTGTTGGTCTGTAGAAAATCAATTGGGGCAGGCAGGCGACTGCAGCACAACCGTATACACTCCACCGATAAGTGCACAGCGCCCTTCGGTCTCTGGCATAACGTTACAATGGCCGCTAGCGGCCAAATTTTTCGCCTTCGCGACACGGGGGAACTCTGCTCAATGAAGTTACCAGCTATTCAGACCTCGGATTCCTTCAAGTGAGCTTGGCGCTCAGAGGAGAGACGGACGACACGACGATTGAAACAGTGGCTGTTCCAAGAAGGGAATCCCCTCCCCCCACCTCGCAATCAGCCCCCGCTCAATAATGTCACCGTAAGAAGCGCCCCCCCCCCTCCCCCTCACTGGTGCATGCCTCCCACGTTTTACTTGGTGAACGCGGTTACGCGCAAGCGTATGAGCGCCGCGAACATGCACGTCGAACACCACGGCGTTAAAGCAGAAACGAAAAGGTCGCGAACTTGGTGAACACTTTCCGCGAGCTCCGGGAAGCGCACCTCACAAACCAATACACACGCCTGTCGCAAACGGAGTCAGGTCACCGCCTTCTTGCTCGACTCCATATCCAACACACCATTCCCATGGATGATAGGTTTCGCATCCCAGAACTGTGGAGACGCGCCCTCCACGTGCGACCTGTTCCAAATACCATGTCACATGAAGATCATAATGGCCGGCGCCTGGCGCGCGCGGAGGCTCTAGCCCGACATTATGGCAACAAAATAGGTGTCTACTACGTGGATGCCTCCGGTCCTCACTACGGGGGATGGTACACGGCGGCGGTAGTTCACAACAGCAACACAGTTAACGGCCTCACCTTTAGAGCCCGCAATGCAACACACGCGGAAGAAGTCGCCATCGCTCTCGCGGCCTCACATTCCGATTCGAAATACATAATCACCGACTCACGAGGGGCCTGTCGGAACGTCGAACAAGGCTGGACCCCCTCTCTAGCCTATCATATCTACAGAAATTGCATGCGGGATACGGACCCCGCACACCGTTACCTTATATGGTGCCCTGCTCATCAGGGGTTAGCAGGAAACGAGGCAGCAGACGCAGTCGCCCGCGCGCTCTCTCAACGGGCTGTTTTCTCTACTCCACCCGATCATGAACCCGATTTTAATCCGGCCTATACCTTTAAAGATATTACAATATACTATCAAGATAGTCATCGCCTTTACCCCCGCCCATGTAAAGGCCTTAGGAAGGAGGATGAGCGGCTCTTTCTCCGCCTTCTAACCAATACTTTGCTGTGCCCGGCAGTTCTAAAACATTTTGACCCCTCCTTTAGTGGCAACTGCCCACACTGTGGTGCGGTGTCTTCAGACACCTATCAGATGGTGTGGGCCTGCCCCTCCAATCCGGCCATCCCCCCCATCCCCAACCCAACCCGGGAAGACTGGGAGGCGACCCTGCTCGGCTGCCACGACTTACAAGCCCAAGAAGCCTTAGTTGGGCGCGCCCGGGCGGCGGCTACCGCCACTGGAGTCCCGAACTAGGGACCTCCACCCAGTGTTTGTAAGGACCAGTCCCTTACGGGCTGGTCCAAGCATTCTGCGAAATAAATGTTTTCACCACCAACACGGTCGCGGACGTTACATTGATCGACGGTGCAACGCCTGGTGTGCCACAGGAAAGCACATGTTGCTACACATGCAAAGAAGCAGCGCCACGAACATGCGCAGTGAGCACTGCCAATACCACCTAGATTGCTTTTAGTTGGTGTTCGCACAGCGGCGTCGAAGCCCAAACGGAAAGGACGCGAACGCGGCCATTCTCTTCTCCACCTCCAAGCACCTTCCTCCGGTGCTCGGTTACCTCGTGTCGACAAGCATAATTTCGCCGATTTCAGAGACGGGGGCTATCTACGCTTGCGTGTAAAAGTTAACTGGCTGATCCATTTACCTCTCACCCGTTCTGCACAACTCAAGCAGCAACAAGCAAAAGAAATCCGGTATTCAAGGTAAAACTTCTCCAAGCTGTTTTTCTCACATAAATATAACGGTTTATTCTGATAAAATAACTGGCATGGATCATCACCATTATTATCGTCAGCCTATATTTTATGTCCACTGCAGGACGAAGGTCTCTCCCTGCGATCTCCAATTGCCCCTGTCTTGCGCTAGCTTATTCCAACTTGCGCCTGCAAATTTCCTAATTTCACCACCCCACAAAATTTTCTGCGTCCTCGAATGCGTTTCCCTTCCATTTTCACCCATTCTGTAACACTAATGGTCGACCGGTTATCTACCTTTTCACATTACATGGACTGCCCAGCTCCATGTTTTTTTCTTAATGCCAGCTAGAATATAGGTTAACCCCGTTTGCTCTCTGATACACACCGCTCTCTTCCTGTCTCTTAACGTTACGCCTAACATTTTTTTCGCTCCATCGCTCTTTACGCGGTCCTTAACTTGTTCTCGAGCTTCATTGCTAACCTCCAAGTTTGTGCCCCATATATTAGCACCGGTATAATGCAAAGATTGTGCACTATTCTTTTCAACGACAGTGGCAAGCTCTCAGTCAGGATTTGGTACTGCCTGTCATATGCACTTCAACCCATTTTTATTCTTCTGTAAATTTTCTTCTCATGATCCGTGTGCCCTGTGAGTAATTGACCTAGATAACCGTACTCCTGTACAGAGTCTAGTGGCTCGTCTGGCAATCCTGAATTCTTGTTCGCTTGTCAGGCTATTGAAAATTATCTTTGCCTTCTGCATATTCATCTTCAACCCCACTCTTACACTTTCTCGGTTAAGGTCCTCAATCATTTGGTGTAATTCGTCCCCGTTGCTGCTGAATAGGACGACGTCATCTGCAAACCTAAGGTTGCTGAAATATTCGCCATTGATCCTCACTCCTGAGCCTTCCCAGTCTCATGGCTTGAATACTTCTTCTAAGCCTGCAGTGAATAGCGTTGGAGAGATTGTGTCTCCTTGCCTGACCCCTTTCTTGATAGGTAACTTTCTACTTTTCTTGTGGAGAACCGAGGTAGCTGTGGAATCCTTGTTCCCTTGTCAGGCTATTGAACATTATCTTTGCCTCCTGTACTCCTTGATTACGCAATGCATTTATCACTGCTGGCATCTATACTTTATCAAATGCCTTTTTCATAATCTTTGAAAGTCAAATGAAGAGGTTGATTGTACTCGATCAGCAGATTTCTCGATTACCTGATTGATGACATGGATGTGATCCATTATAGAATATACCTTCCTGAAGCCAGCCTATTTTCTTGGTTGATTGATGTCAAGTGTGGCCCTGGTTCTCTTGGAAAGTATGTTAGTTAATGTTTTATATTATATAAAACAAGCTAACGGGCCTATAATTCTTCAATTCTTCAGCGTCCCCTTTTATGGATTAGTACAATGTTGGCGTTCTTCCAGCTTTCTGGTACATTTGAAGTCGTGATGCATTGCGTATAAAGGGCCACAAGCTTTTCAAGCATGATATCTCCTCTCTCTTTGATTGAATCGACTGTTATTCCATCTTCTCCAGCAGCTTTACCCTTGGTCATGTCTTTCACGGCCCTTCTAACTTCGTCGCTAGTTATAGAAGGAGCCTCTCTATCCTGTTCATCACTACTTCGAATGAAAGTAGTTCGGCTGCTCTGGGACGTACTGTATAGGTCAGTATAGAATTCTTCTGCTGTTTTTACTATGTCATCAAATTACGTGATGATATTACCCTGCTTATCTTTTCTTGTTATCTTGTCCTATACCAAGTTTTCTTGTCACTGATTTCATGATGCAGCAATTTCTTACAGCTTCTTCAACCTTTCCTACGTATAATTTCTAACATGCTTACTTCTTTCTTGTTGATTAGTTTTGACAGTTCAGCAAATTTATCTGATCTCCTGAGTTGGACACTTTCATGCTTTGTTGTTTTTTTATTAGGTCATTTGTTTCTTGGGAGAGCTTACCTACTGGTTGCCTTGGCGCCTTACCTCCCACTTCAATTGCTGCTTCTGAGATCAACCTAGTTATGGTTTCATTCATTACCTCTATGTTGTATTTATCTTCTTTTTCTAAAGCTGCACATTTGTTTGCGAGCACCAGCCTGAATTGGTCTGCTTTTACCCTTACTGCCTCTAGGTTGGCCTGTTTCTTCTTGACTAATTTCACTCTTTTCAAATTGAGAGAAAGACCTAGACCTCACTTATTGTCGCTGCACTTTACCCTACCTAACACTTCTACATCCTGCACTATGCTGGGATCGGCAGAGATTATGAAATCTATTTCATCTCTTGTTTCTCTATTAGGTTTTTTTTGGGTCCATTTTTTCTTCCTGCGCTTCCTGAAGACTGTATTCATTATTCGGAATCTATTCCTTTCCACGAATTCTACCAACATTACTCCTATAATGTTCCTAGAGTCGGTGACATAATTGCCAATTGCTTGTTTCCTAGCTTGCATTTTCTCACTTTTGCATTGAAGTCACCCATTACAACAGTACACTGGGTTTGCACCTTTCTCCTTGCTAATTCAACATCTCCATAAAACTGTTGCATTTTTTCGTCATCATGACTGGAGGTTGGTGCGTAGGCTTGTACTACCTTTACTCTATATCTGCTTTTTAGCTTTATTACGACTATATACTGCTACCCTCTCATTACAGCTGTGGAATAAATCAATGTTGTCCGCTATGTCCTTATGGATTAGAAATCTTAGCGCGTATTCTCTCTTATCTGGAGGACCTCTGTAGGAGAGGACGTAGCCGTTAGTCAGCCCTGCATAAGCCTCACCGGTTCTTTTAACCTCGCTAATGCTAATAATATCCCAGGCAGTGCCTGAGAATTCCTCAGAGTCCTGCTAAGCTGGCCTCACTCGAGAGGGTTCGCGCGAGCTGCACGTAATGCGAAACAGGGCAAGGCAGCTTATTTACGAAGTACAAAGCAAATCATTACAGCATATAGTAAACCCCGAGGAAGACACCTGTATCTACCAGGCACATTTTTATTTCTACGGTCTTTAAATATTGCCACAAGCGTGCCGACGCGCAGCTTGTGCGTTCCCGACGATGTATTGTGAACATGCCTGGTGCGAACAGCACCGCCTCTTGGCATCGTCGCGGAAAGGGTCGGCTCTACGCCCGCGCACGGCACACTTCCCATTATTCTGGTACAATATAGTAGCCTAGCCTTGGTCTGGAGATTTCGTGCATTCTGGGACGACATGGGAAGTGGGCACTTCAGCGGTACTTGCACCCGCACTCACTGTACTCACACCCCGTAGTGTATTTCGCTTTGCAAAAGGAGAGTTCGCGGCATACCGCTGCGGCCCTCGTGCAGTAGGCCGCTTTCATTGGAATTTCGTCGCCACTCAGTCCTGCCGGACTTCTTCACAGCTCAACTGCAACATGAAAAAAAAAAAACTAAAAATTTTCCACTGCACCGAATGGGCTCAAATTTTGCTACCTTGCTCTGGCATGCGTACAGTTGAACACGCAATGCGTAATTCTAACTGGAAAATTTGTTGTCGTGGTCATGTGATACCGAACAGGATGGCCTTAATCGCCGCACGAAAATGGCCGTGGAACTTCATAAACAGAACGCCTGCGGCACCTCGTTTTTTGAGGAGAAACCGCACAGGAAGCGCTCTCTCCTGACGGTAGTTAGTCCCGTTACGGTGTCGGTTACGGTGGTGAATCAGGCCTAAGTCAAGCTCTGCGGGAGAACATGACACTGTAGAACAAATGTGGACGAGTTGCTTACCTCACCGGGCCATGATTTTCGAGTGAGGAGGCGTCGAGTATAGCGTATCTTCTTTGCTGCTCATGCAGTGGACGTGCGTGCCTTCATGCGTATCGCACAAGGCGGTGGGCACTCTGGGTCCCCAGTACACCCGACTGGATCGGCTCCCTCGACAGCGAGGATGCCAGCCAGCTCGTCGACTTCTTCCTCATGACGGCTCTCGGAGGAATCCCGTGGCAGGTAGGGCGGCGATACTATATGCTCCAAGCACGCGTGTGCGTGCAGGACGCCATGTAGCAAAGCGACACGCTTTGGACGGCGAAGACAGTAAATGGAGTGCCCGGTCTTTAATCAGGGGGAAGACTAGGAGCTCCTGACACTATAGTGCTCAGCACAACTCGATGTAGCTTTTGTCCCATTTAACTTGGTCAGAAATTGCTCTCCCCGAAATCCAATGTAAATCTGTGTGTGCATTGTGCATTCAAATTGTGCCAAAATTGAAATATATGCTAGTAATACCTAGTTGCACCGAACTAAGGTAATGTTGTTTGCGGTCGCTTGAAGCAAGTGTACGCTTGAAGCAAGTAAGCATATAATATCGCCTAATTACATTGGTGATTATTAGTGATTAGTGATTAAATATAATATTTAGGGGAAATGCGTGAACTTGAAAATTGTTGGCACGCTGTCCTTTTTTTTA
>NC_051156.1:181373770-181519809 GCF_013339745.2 Dermacentor silvarum
GCCCTGACACAATGCTTGTTAATTCAGCTAGTAAGCGAATGTGTGCAAGTTTATGCAGCCGATAAAACTACTATCCTTACTCCGTATAGCTTACTACTAATTTGCTATCTCAATTGATGCTTTGCCTTTCGGGTGAAACTGCGACCTCTTTTAACGCGATAGCGTTAAGGGCCCCGTGTCGCAGAAAATCCAATGTCGGCGTCGGCGTAATTGCCCGGCCAAAAAAATCATCCCGAACCAAGCCGACCGCGCAGTCCCTCTGTGTGGTGCAAGGCAGTTAGTGAACAAAAATTGAATTTCTCTAAGTAATATCCGTCAGAAAATCGTGAAGTACGACTTAATCACAACCTACAGGCATCATAGCGTCGGATTGTAACTTGAATGTACGAGAAATTTTGTTACGAGGAAACTAAAAAAAATCACAGGGCTGCGCGGCACAAGCAGCACAGTCAGAAGCGTAAACTGGTGGAGCGGCCCAAGAGTAGCTCCAATTTCGGCACCACGCACAACAGGGTCTTCGCGGCAAAGTCTATTCGCCTCGTTTTGACGAGAACGATCTGAACTGTCCGCCCGGCATCGACAGCAAGCTGCGGCTTGAAATGCACTCTCTGCACAGCAGTCTGTTGAGCCCGATGATGCCTGGTTGTAGACGCGCACGTAGCTCTACGATTCGCTTCTTCAGCAGCGGTTCGTACCTTGCGAGGAGACGCCATGACGTGTACCGAAAAGGTATCCAGAATACGTGGCACACATCTCACATCCCTTGACCCATGGCGCTATACGTTGTTGTTGTTGTTGTTGTTGATGATGATGATGATGATGATGATCAAGATTGTTTATTGGAATCTTCAATATGGGCAGGTGACAAATAGTCACCTAGCCTGCTTGAGTTAGCCAGGTCCAGTTACATGCAGCATGCAACTGCCATATGCAACTTACATGTCAGGCACGCTGCGTTTGCAGGCACCTTAACTAGATGGCGCCACCATAATGGCGGAGGCTCGGGATCGCGTTGATTGCGCGCCTCGTGTGAATCGCATCTCGTCATCTGTGCCTGCCCGTCTGCCTAGGGTGCCTTGCCTGCCTGACAGCAAGCGCTTGCGTAGCTCAGTGGTAGAGTATCTGACTCCCACGCAGCAGGCGCGTGTTCGATTCCGGCGGGAACCGGGTACTTTTTTCCGCATTTCCGGCGATAGCGGTTGCGGACACGAAAAATTGTCATGCGTGAAATGGCATCAATGGGATCAGACACATGCTCGCGGGATGCCCTGCGACTCTCACCAACCCTGAAGAAGAATGGCTCCATTGGAAGAAGATGCTACAGAGTTCATCTTTTGAAGATCAGCTACGGGCTGTCCAGAGGGCCCACGATGTCGCTGAAGGGCTGGGCCTAACGGTGCCATCGTGGGTGCGGCCCGCCTCGGCTTGAAATAGTCGAGCCTCAGGACTTTTGTAAATAAGAATGTTTTCACACACCGTCCGCCGGCGGTGGAGGCGGCGGCGGACACAATCGCGAACCGAATCGGCTATTGGAATGAACCCATAACAGCTTACGCTGTGAAACACAAACCCCTTTTCCAGCTTTTTCTACCATTCAACAGCGGCGCGCCCGCGTAGTATACTTGCTAAAGAACCACCCAGATGGCGCTCGCGTCCTCGGCAGGTCAAACTGGGACTTAGCCTGCCTAATGCGTTTTGAACACGCGCGCGCCTCGAGGCAACAGCAAACAATTTATAAAATAATAAGAAAGGTCCTAGGGTTTTCACATTTTATATAGGACGGCTTATATTGCCCCCTAGAAAACTGTCTTCCCAGCAATGCATTTGTTTTTAAAAGCGATGCCAACTTTAAAGAGATCGGTGTAATCTTGGTCTTTGTAAGCTGGCTTTCCCACGTTGTGTTTTGCTGTGAAGACTACACATAAAGAAAAATGCGATGCGAACGGGGCCGATAACGCTGTCGCGTTCCACTCTTAGAGGCGAAGCTTAAGCTTCCTCCAATTTTTTTCAATGCCAGTGCAATCGCTCGCTCCGCAATGGGAGGCGTTGGTGCACCTTGGTCCAGTGAAATGCCGCTATGTGAAAGGTGATATGTTTTGCCCATAATCATTAAATATAATCAGTACTCAATTTTAGGTCCTATACACCACTGTTTCTTATCCTTCTAAAGTACTGCTTACTAACCTGAGTCGACCACCAAGCCTGGGTTTGGCGCTCTTTGGCCACCAGTTGCCCTTGTGCCGTAAAAATCTACTACTAATTATTACGCTACCCAGAGGGTACGACTGCTTGCGTCACACGCGGGCGTTTGAGCTCGCGCCGCTGCCGTTCCGGATGGGATGCGGTAGACGCTTCACGCGTCTGTCATAATTAGTTCCTCCGACTTCCGTCATGAGGCGCCACCGAGAGGGTACTCTTGCTCAAGCGGAGAGGGTACCCTTGCTCAAGTACTGGTGGGAAAAAAGCAGGGAAGAGATTGATACGACGTGATCTCTTAAATTATAGGTGACTGTACAAGGTACATTTTTGGGGGAAAATAAAAAGGTTAATGAGAGGTATACAAAAATGGTAGATAAAGAACATGCATGGTATATTTTCTTAACTGCGCTAACCCACACGGACAAAGACGAGGCAGACAAGACGTGTACAGTCTACCTGAATAAACAGTAGACTATACATGTAAAGAACATGTATAGTCTACCTGAATAAATCAAGCAGGCTAGGTGACTATTTGTCTCCGCCCAGTTTCAAAGGGAATGCCATTAAATCATCATCGTCTTCCCCACCACCGTACATCAGGCGCGAACGCTAGTCGACGGCGGAGAGTAGGAAAGGGATGATCGGAGACGGTGGTGAACGGTTGGATAGAGCAGGCGCATTGAAAAAATAGAGGAGGCGCTGGTCCAACGCTGGGAACGTGATGTCATCCCTTGGTCACGTGGGTTTTGGTACCATCGGATGTTAACGCCGGACGCTCGCTGGATTTTGCGCTTCATGGGGCATACAATGCTTTCGCATTAATAATAACTGATTATGCAATTATGTAAATTAGGCGAAATACAACATATACTCTATCCAGCTATGACATTTGAATATTTTTTAAATTTTGGCACAACTTTCATGGCACGCATGATGTCGGTATATATGTACACGCAAATTAACATATGCATTATATCTTTATACGTACTATCCTTTGTTTCAATGGACCTTGAACCACCTCTCGAGCTTGGTGAAAAAACATAGTCCGCGGGTAGCATACGCTGTTGCGAACATCTCAGCCAAGTTTAGCTGTCGTACGCGGTCCGTGGAGCTCGAAGTCACCTTTCTCTCAAACGCTCTTGCTTCAAAAGACGCCATGATCCTCGCTCTTTTCTGTGTGCTTTATTTCGTAATAAAGCACACTCCAGTACACGGCTGCTATTGGTCGCTACGGTCGGCTACACCGCGGCCGCCGCGAGGTGCCGCCACGAGTCCAGTGGCTAGGCGCACTGCGGCTCGCTGAGGACAACCGCGTTTGGCTTACGTTTAGCGGTTCGTAGGTACCAAAATTGTAAGTCCAACATGAAATTTGAACTGCGCGCCATGGTGACGTTTTCGAGGTGGAGCGTTGTGGCCCCGCCCCACTCCACGGTGGCCTTCGCCGTGCAAGGCATTGAAGGAGGAAGGGGAGCACAGTGGAGGCCGTGTTTGATTGCCAATAACTCCACTTCTGCTGAACGCATTGAAGTACTTCACGCGGCATAGTGATTCTGAAATAACCTATTTTCACTTTAACTGTATTCTTCACTTCGATCAACAGTTGTTCAGGGTCCCTTTAAACAAGAAAGAACCTTTTGATACTATCCTATGTCAGTGACGTACATGATTCATACGCTAAAATAAGTTATAATTAGTTGAAACATTTCAAACTGACTGCCTTTATCCTCGAAAAACGTCTCCCGAAAATCATTTCTGGGTAAGGCCCTGGATGCGCCAGTACGCGAGCTCCTGCAGGCGTGATAGGTGTATCAAAAAGACACAGGAATGCAGTGCTGCCAACTCTAGCGAAATTTCCCTGGATCTATGGATTTTTAGGTCTTGCTTAGGAAAAATGTTCCAAATCTAGGGGAAACTTGTGCTATGACTTAAAGGAAAGAAAAACTCCGAGACTTGAGAAACTATACTGCTGCAGCGCCACAATGATCGATACGCCGCACTGCTGACGTCACGGCAAATGACTTGTAAGCGCAGAAATGAACGCATCTCGTCAGGTAAACGACAAGGTATGAATTTCTAGCTTTAAATAAAATATTTATTTGTAACCGCCAAAACAAACGTGTGCTGCAATTCCAACCAAAGCAGCAGCTGCAAATATCGGCATAAGTGGACACATATACCTAGCGTTGAGCATGACGAGGTGCTGGTCCGGGAGTGGTCGTAGGTGGTCGTAGCCGAATATATGCTCTCAAATTTACCGTCCATAGGCACAGCAACTGACTCGCATTGTAAAGTCCCAGTGGTCACGTGTTTGCGTGAGTTTTGGCATAGAATTAAGAAAAAAAATTGGACTCATATCTGTGTCATCATCATCAGCTAATATTTATGCCCACTGCAGGACGAAGGCCTCTCCCTGTGATCTCCAATTATCCCTATCATATCTGTCTGCTTCGCTGCAAATGACTTGTACGTAAGAAAATTTATCGCACATATTTATATCGGTGTCCTGAAGCGACACACTGTTATGACATTTCTACATATTCTGTAATCCGGTGTAGTACGGTGCCAGGCTCCTTACAATTCGAATAAGGTTCCATGTCAATCTGGGCATTTTGCTGTTCAAAATTATTTTGCGTGTGGAACGAGTATATATAAACATGCTGACTTTTTGTTCCGTGAATGTAAATTAAGCAGGCGGCTCTGTTATTGCACGGCTTGCAGTACAATATTTCAGCTTGAGTGCAGAGATCATTATTTAAATTTATAAGACGAGCTCGGAAATAAACTGAAACTGAAAATTTTCAACCATAAGAAAAAAATAGATCCTTACAAAAGCCATATCGACAAACAAAACAAGTGTATCTTACTTTATAGAATTTCTTTATACAATTTAAGGGAAAACTGTCTTCAGAGGTTGGCAGCACTACATGAAGGGAACTCAAGGTACGTCCATCAAGGACTTACTATTTAGCATACCTTTCAGTTAGGCACAGGAAAACACTTAAAATTTTATCGCGACCTAAAGCAGTTGCCGTTATCCTTTTGCGAGGATGTCGAGACATATAAAGGTAGTGTCCGTACGCAACTCGAGGGACATTTTTCACCCAAGCGCTTCACAGGAATCCTTTGTAGATGGTCTATTCATTCAGATGCAAAAAAAAAGAAGAGAGAAAGACACGGAATGTTTCAGAATAATACAACGAAAAGTTCTGTCGTAAACCTGATGGAGGTTTCACCGCGATGACAGTATACCGGCCTTTTTTTAGGGGCGCAGCTTCTTATAGCGGCACCCGTTCGTCCCCGTCGTAGTAGGTAGCCACGTTAGTTTTATGAATTGCTCAATAGATGGCGTTGTGTGTCCGTATATGTATGTATACCCATATATACATATATATGTATAGTATAACCGGAAGCCGAATTCCGCTTCCGGTTCAACTTCCGTTTCCACTTCCGGTTCCGGAAGCCAGCTTCCGGCTTCCGGAGAACGCTTCCGGCGTTTTATGAAAAAGAAAAATCCGAAAGTTGTGTCTGTAGCGCGGAATCGAACCAGGGACCCCTCGCTTCCGAACGCGCGGCGCTAACCACTACGCCACGAAGCGCACATAGTCACACGCACCACGATGGCAATAAATACCCAACATTAACGAAAGGCCGCGTTTCTAGCGCGTTTCTAATGCGTTTGTGCTAGCGCGTTACGGCCCGTGTAAGAAGCTGGTGTAAGACGCTGTGGCCTCTCCGCCTTACCTTCAACGCGTTTCGAACGCGCTGCCCAAGGCGGTGGCAAGTCAAGTTCAAGTCGAGGAGCGTTTATGAATACGGGGGGTATACTCTCTCAGCAGTCATGTGATGGCGTCGGCAAACGCGGTGCACGTTCCGGCATGTGTAAATGGCTGCGTAAGACGCTGTGGCCGCTCCCCCTTACTAGAGAGTACTGCACGTTTCTAACGCGTTTGTGCTAGCGTCCCCTTAAGCGGGAGATCCGATGATTCCCTCCGGAGCTTCGCCCACTCATCATCATTCACCCCGTGGATATGCTGTGATTTTCTTACAACACAGACGCATCACTTGCGACATATTAGACAATTTTAGAATAGCGTTTTCCGCCTTACCTACGTTAGACATAGTTAGGGTGCGCGTCCCTTCAAGACCTTTAGTTGGGCTTACGGGAACGCAAACGTAAGTAAGGCGTTAAAGGGCACTGTCTTGTGCCTCGTGCCAAACGTATTCAAGCCAAGGCAATTCATTAAGAACCATCCTGATGCTGTGCGGACGCGTCTCGTTAGGCCTAGGAAGATCGGAATTGCCGAAAGATCTCAGAAATTGGACGCACTCATAATTATTGTTTCATATGAGTTTAGAGGAAGCGAAAGCTCACTGCAATAGTTACCCGCGATCGACGAGGTCGAGAGCGTAGCCATCACGGCAATTCACGTCAAAGCGGAAGCCGCGGATGGCGCCATGTTCGACAACGCTATTTCCCGATGGAGCTTTCGGTTGCTCTATACGTGCTGCATAAATGTTTATATATATATATATATATATATATATATATATATATATATGTGTGTGTGTGTGTGTGTGTGTGTGTGTGTGTGTGTGTGTGTGTGTGTGTGTGTGTGTGTGTGTGTGTGTGTGTGTGTGTGTGTGTGTGTGTGTGTGTGTGTGTGTGTGTGTGTGTGTGTGTGTGTGTGTGTGTGTGTGTGTGTGTGTGTGTGTGTGTGTGTACACGGCTTGATTCCAGCTGTATTATTCTAAAGTCGTTCTGCACTTCAAGTGGATATATTTTTTAGTCGGTACGCTCGTGGATGAAACGGTGCACGGCATGTTCCTACGGCGCAGGTCTACTTTCAGCGCGTGCTCGCCTGCGAGACCGTGGCGGAGGCCAAGATTCTTTCGTTCATGGCGGCGGTGGGCTGCATATTCCTCTGCCGTGCCACCCGTCATCATTGGAGTTGCCGCCAAACATACCAGTGCGACACCTCATTCTTTCTCTCCCAAAGTGTTGCTTGTCTAATGCCCATGCAGTGATGCCAACCTAAGTCAACGTTTTATCCCTAGATTGACCCTCCAGAAATTCCTGGATTATAAAAAATATCCCTAGGTTGTATTTCTTATGTCGTTTATTTGACCAATTCACCTTTAACAAAGTCTAAACGCACTTCGCTCTTTGGTCCATTTGTTCTGAATCTTGTTAGACGTAAAAAACAGCTTATTAGCAGACACTGCAGCTCTTTTTTTTTCTACATTTTTTGTGGAGTAATTGTACATAAAGGGCGTACAGATGGCGTCAATTGCTACATAGACGTTGGGTCAAGGGAGAAGAGACCAAGAGTACCGGAGAGCAGACATTGCAACGCCGTAGGCGTTCCTTCCTTCGGTCACCGATTCCTCCTCATTCGCAAGCACGGTGGAAGAATATTTAGATGTTGACACTGCGCGCGAGCGATGCGTCCAGATTATGTTCGGCCCCGCGCGGGCGCACCGAGTAGCTCTGCCTGCGAGCAGATAGAGGGCGCCGCGGCCAGCGGTCCCAGCTTAGCGGCGCCGGCGGCATGGCATTCCTCTGCCTCCGCTAAATTTTCGATCGTAATAGAGTGATTAAATCTCAACGCGCAAAAAATCGTTATTTCTCATTAAAGTGATAAGTGTACCAGGCTCAGCTAACATGTAGGTTCCTTGTGCAGGGCGTGGATGACGTGAACACGGATCAATCGGGCAGCACTCAAAGCCCACTGAAGTTACCCTCGCGCGCGCAATTTCTTTCGTCCGGTCTAGCCGTTCATCCAAGCATAAAAAAATGAAAGTGTTAGCCCACGTGCTACCCCTCGATCAGAAGAAAATAGTGACTGCACCAGAAAATGTATTTCATGCTTATCGCTGCTTCCATTCACACTCAGAAAACCGTTCAATCATCGTTGCGCGAATTCAATGTGGCCGCGATATAAATTAAGAAATGAAACGGCGCAAGCTTCCGATATGCAATGCACTAGAGCAAAGTGGCTGTTCATGGCTAGAACTTAAGATGAGAATGCACATCAGCTATGTAAAAACTCTTTCAAATGGGAATTTATTAGGCGGGACGAAGGCAGGCGTCTATCTTGAATTAGAGCATCACTACCACAGTTTGAGCAAATGCCTTTTTTATTCCAACTCCACTTAACATAGACCGTATATATTATTAATTGGGCTTTCGTATATTGAGGACTGAGTGGCTCTTGCAAGATCTAAAAAAAGAGGTGACTTTCTTTTTTCTTAAATTGCATATGAGAATGTGCCAATGTAAGCGTGTTTGACAATGCATGCTACAGCCTGTCCATAAATACACTTACACCCACCACACAATAATCCCATAGACTTTTTTTCTTTTTGCATAGACACAATACGAAAAAACTTGTGCATGAAGCAGCTCGATAATTTTAATAGGTGATATACCATCCCAGAAGCTTGCGGTCTCATACACTCCCACAATGGAAAAATGTATAAAAACATGCAAGCGTGTAATATACACCGCACGCGCATTGTAAAAAAAAAAATCAGTAGCCATGATGGAACAAATTTGAAAATCAGGCACACATCTGCACAGAAAACAGCAGTATTTTACAGGGTACACAAATATTTCAAAATATGCAAATGTCACGTAGCTGGACAGAACCATAGTAATGTTGTTGCCGTCCCTGGGAGATACCCGGTTATTTTTTACATTTCGCCTAATTAGATAATTAGTCGTATTTATTGATCAACTTCTCAATTATTATAATTAGATTAAAAGCGTCAATGAGAAAATTGTAGAGCAACATCAAAGACTCCCGATACAGCTTTGTATTGCTCAATACGCGCTACGTAGAAGTGTTTTTCCGAGCATGAAAGAAGCTCACGAATACACGCAAAGTGCCTCGAGCGGCCAGTCGCGCGTCAATATTGCTGTATTCGCGGGTTTCGTTCACGCTCGGAAAACACTTTTATGTATCACGTATTGGGCAACGGAAAGTTATATTGGGAGTTTTTTACGCTGCTGTACAATTCTCGTGTTCATACTTTTTATCCAATTATAGCATTAAAAGAGTTGATAAATCAATTATGAAAATAATTATGTAATTAAGCGGAATAAAAAATAATCTGAGTATCTCCAAGCGACGGCAGACAACATTACCTTGGTTCTGTCCAGCTACGTGACATTTACATATTTTCCAATCTTGGTGCATGATATAGTAAACCCCCCAGTATATATCTTTTACATGCAGCAAAATTTACACAAACTACTGCGGCACACAGGAGGTTCTCTCTTCCGCAGCGGCTTTCGAGGTTTATTTGACCGTGTGAGGTTCTTTGGACAGTTTGGAAATAAGGTGGGAATCCTTCTATCGAGCGTTCCGCGTAATATTGCCACGTGTCTAGCGCGGCGATGCCGACGGCATAAGACACATCGGCACTTATGAAAAACATAGCAAGAAGAACAAGAAGCAGTGACTAGCGCGCGCTATTTTAAAACCCTCCGTTCTTGTTACTGCCTCTGCCGACAAGTGCGTTTCGTTTGTCCCTCGAGCTTTCGACGTCGTGACAATATGACATCGGTATCGTATCCTCTGAAAAATGGCTGGTGCAGACATGGTCGGTAGGCGTTAGAGTTCGGTCTGCCCTCAGATTTGCACGGCGCCACTGCTCTAGACGACCGCTGTCGGACGGCGCTTTGAATAAAGGCACACGCTCCGCAGAAGTCGGGTATCCAGAATTGCAGTTCGGAACGAAGCACTTTCTAGCCATTTCAAACGCCCCTCAGAAGGCCGCTGCCACCTTCGTCGAGGGCCCGTGGCGACAATTCCCAAGCATAAGCTCATGAAACGAACGCGAACAAAAATCGTGCCTTCAAAACAGCGCAACCGCACATGCAAGCAGGAAGACGAAGCAGCGGCAGCACGCGCCTTGCCGCCGAGGCTGGGACCGCATACCGCAGCGCCCTCTACGACGGCGCCAAACCAGCTGCAACCAAGCCGAGCATAATCTGGACGCGAGCGAGCGGCACTTTCGCGCGCGTTGGGGGGAGAGTGTCAGCACCTCTCCTTATTCTTACACCATGTTCACAAGTGAACTTCGACCAGACTACAGTGGTTTCACAGCACCGCCTTTTGAACTGCTCCTGTACCAGGCCCTCCTCTGTACGCGCAAATAACCCATATGCCCGTTAAAAAAATAAATCCAGGTAATCCCCATCTAAAACAGGTGGTATATATTGTCTGCTACTTCCCGTGAAACATCAAAGTATTTTATTCAGACAATAATAAGGGCTGTTCACGAGCAAGGCAGAAAGATAAAAATGCCTGACTTCATGTAGCCCCTTATCGCCTCTCATGAGCACTCAAAAAGCAGTGAAATGGCTTAACTCAACGAATAGTTAATGTTATGTTCAACGAGCCTGCCAATCAAACATAAAATAGCAGTTATAGTGGAACTGAACGATGATATAATAAGAAATGTACACCTCCAAAAATGGAGGCAACGTAACGCCTGTCATTAAGCCGCGTAACGTAAGATTTCCAGAACCTCACAAAAATATCTAGATTTTACAAAAAGGACGCCCTGGGGATAAATTTCTAAGGTTGGCATCACTGTGCCTGTGTGTATATAGCTTTCCGGGTTTTGAGATGAAGATAAATGCGGATGCATTTTAGATTACGACCACCAGTATAGTATTTATATTATGATGCGTAAGTTACCATGTTACCGGGGTTCTTCGACGCGTACCCTGTTAACTGAAGTGACGTAAACTTCAACCGGTGCGTTTACTGTCAGCGGATCGATCGATGAATCAATCAATCAGTTATGCAGCGACATCTATTTGATTCTTTCAAGCTACTGACTTAATCAGCGTGGACGTATGCAATGTCAGGCCGCGCCGTGAAGCATTCAGTGGTTTCGAAGGAACTCGCGCCGGTCGCCGCGGTCGCGTTGCCACGGCAACAGGTTGCATGTTGCGTCGCCATGGCAACCCGCGGCGCCGGCTAGACAGCGTTAGGCGTGCCGCCTGAGGGCGTGTCTGCCACTATCATGTCTTGTCATGCGCATTGCAGACTTTACGGTGGCCGGCTATCCGGGATCGTATCAGCTGGACGACGAGGACAGCCCGCGGGTGCTGCCGTTCGCAATCCTGTACCTTACCTCGGGCATGAAAGCCATTTTCGGCCTCGTCAGTATCGCGGCCGCCGTCATGTCATCCGCAGATTCCTCCATGCTGAGCGCCTCAACAATGATCACCAGGAACGTATACCAGACGCTTCTCCGGCCCACGGTCAGCCTGCTTCATATGCTTAGACAGGGTTCGTTCATCGGGGCTGAGGGGAAGCGGCAAGCATTTCACGAACCAACTACATCGGGAGTAACTTGCAGCCCGGCAATTCTCCCCAAACAGCCAGTCTGGAATACATGAATAACAAGTGCAACAAAATTTTGCACCTCATAAAAAAACCTGTAGTTCCAGATAATAGAGCAGCCTTTGAGCAATGTGTTACGTTGAAGTACGAATGGATTCGTCACGAAAAGTTGAAACATTAAAACGAAAAAAAAACAAATCCGGCAGAACCCATCTCGGTATGAATGTCGACGATAATGCGATTGACATTAATGTAGCGACGTAATGAAGTAATGAAGAGAGAAAGAGTAAAATTGGTCAAGAAGAAATTTACGGGCCAACCTAGACGCTGTGAACCACGTGGGTACAAGCCGCCCAATTCAGGCTGGTGCTCGCAAACAAATATACAGCTTTAGAACAGAAAGATGAAGATAGAGTTCATGAATGAAAGCGTAACTAGGCTGATCTCAGAAGTAGCAATTGCAGTGGGAGGTAAGGCACCA
This sequence comes from Dermacentor silvarum, assembly GCF_013339745.2. Taxonomy (NCBI): domain Eukaryota; kingdom Metazoa; phylum Arthropoda; class Arachnida; order Ixodida; family Ixodidae; genus Dermacentor; species Dermacentor silvarum. The sequence continues at coordinate 181,385,813 of NC_051156.1, forward strand.
ATACAACCAGTAGGTAAGCTCTCCCATGTAACAAAGGACCTCATAAAAAAACGGCAAGGCATGAAAGTATCAAACTCAAGAGATCAGATAGAATTCGCTGAACTGTCAAAACTGATCAACAAGAAGAAAGTAAGGGATATTCGAAATTATAACGTGGGAGAAATTGAGGAAGCCGTAAAATATGAACGCTGCATTAAATCAGTGAGAAGAAAACGTTGCACGGACAATCTGTCTCGGGCGGCAACGTTGCAAATAGAGCGAAGTGTGGCGCGACTGGCCTCGCTAATCAGGGGAACGCGAGAGCCAGCGCGTGGTTGACGCGTGGGCGCGATTCACAGCTGCCGCCACATACAGGCCTCCCAGTTGACACGCGCTACTCTGGCGCCATCTAGTAGCCATCGTTTTTCTTCTCACGCTTTCGCCATACCCTCCTCCGCCTTCGCTTTCCGCCTAATAGGCCCGTTGGACCCTCCCGTCCGTTTTCCTCCTCGCTTCTTTCATCCCCCGCTGCGCTCAGCGGTCGCTTTCATCCTTCGCTGCGTTCACTCGCTCGGTTACAAGTGACAACGCCGACGCTCGGCTCAGGAACGGGCGCCTAGGAGCCGCGCTCTAAAAAAGGACGACGACGACGTTACCACTGGTCAGAAATTATGCAGCACCCAGAACTGTTCACAACCAGCGGAGCTCCTTGATATGACCTCCGAGATAAGGCGACAACCACGGCTTGCTGAGTATTTCAAAGGCTGCGCATGCTGGGATTTGCATCACATTCGCTAACCGCTATTTGGATGCTTCGTCTGTTTAGCTGCTATGTAAAAGCTGCTATTAAGAAAATTGTCTGCTGCTTTTCCAAAATTACGTCAACTTTAAGGTGACGGTCCCACTCCGGCGGCACGAGCTCCCCGTTTTCAGTACTTTTGGAGCAACGTTGGCGGCTCTTCTACTTGGGATATAAAGCTGTCGTATATATAATAAAAAGCTTGATTCTTGTAGATTCCAACTATATATTATATAAAGAAATTTATTAATGTGATTTAGAAATAAATGTTCAAGAACACGCATCAGATACATGGTTTTTGCGAACTGTGCCTCAGTTGTGACTATATTTAGAAGGAACTACCGCATTTACTGCATTGCGGCTTGCTGTGTAGCTTTAAGACATATTTATCTATTTCCTAGACGCGGCAAAATAATTAAAAATTTTTACTTTTCGCATAATTTGCTTTTGAAGATTGCCAAATATCGCAAACTTCTCTTGTAAACAGCCCGGTAACTCACGCTCAAGGAAGCTAAATATTGGATAAATTAGAGTTCAAGGAATTTCCATCTAGTACACAAAATTTCATTCATCTACCTTTATTAGTTTTCCTAATAATGCGGCCGAAATTAAGCAATATTTAGAATTCTGGTTTTACTTTTGCGCATTTTTGCGGGAAGGTACTAAAGCTACGAAGCTGCGGTTTAAAACTAATGAAGGTACATGAATGAAATTTTGCGTCCTAAATGTAAATTTCTTGAACTGCAATTTATAAAAAATTTAGCTTCCTTGAGCGTGTAGTTACCGGGCTGTTTACACCAGAAGTTTGCGATATTTGGCAATCTTCAAAAGCAAATTATACAAAAAGTAAAATGTCAAATTTATTTTTCTGCGTCTAGGAAACAGAGAAATATGTCCTAAAGCTACAGAGCAAGCTGCAATGCAGTAAATGCGGTAGTTCCCTCTAAATATAGTCACAACTGAGACACAGTTCGCAAAAACCATGTATGTCATGCTTGTTCTAGAACATTTATTTCTAAATCACATTAATCAAATTCTTTATATTATATATAGTTGGAATCTACAAGAATTAAGCTTTTTATGATATATACAACTTTATATCCTAAGTAGAAGAGCCGCCACGGTTGCTCCAAAAGTACTGAAAACGGGGGGCTCGTGCCACCGGAGTGGGGCCGCCACCTTAAGTACTACTGATATATAAACTGGCCAAATTCCAAAATAATTTGCCTTTATTATGCTCGCCTTTATTATTGCGATAGAAATTATACGGACACTCCAGGCGCATTACTGCCGTCGCCGTCGTCGTCGCTGTTTTAGGTTCCGCGTAGAGTCCACGGGCCATATAACCGACGCCGCGCGCCGTACGCTTTATGTGCGAGTGAAAGCATGCGACGGTGCGCCGGCAATCGCGGCTCGCGCGCGCGTGGGCTGGAAGCGGGAAGAAAGTACGCAGTCTTCCAGTCGCGCTCATCAACGCTCCGGGGCGAAGATAGGGAGGTGCAGGGGCCGCGCTTTACTGCGGTCGCGCGCTCCCGCCGGGCCGGAACGCTCCGAGGGGGGAGTTGGGGGCGTTCTGCGACGCGAGCGTCCTCCCGCGCGGCTGTATCTTGAAAGTTATCTGCGGCGGGGGCACAATCCGCCCTCCCTGTGGCTTCGCGGTCGAGATCGCGTTGATGCGAGCGCCGGCACGAAGCTCAATTCGCTCGCTGCACCTGACTCACTCCAGCCTTTTGACAGCGAGTTTCCGCTGTCATGCAGTAAGGTTCATTCATGTTTGCTTGTGCGCGCGTGACACCATGCTTGTTAATTTAGTTAGTGTGCCTATGTTTACAAGTTTATACGGCCGATAAAACTACTATCCTTAAGCTGTTCACTAATTTTCTATTGCAATCGATGCTTCGGCTTTCGGGTGAAACTGCGACTTTTTTCAAGTTCAAAGCTAAGCTTGGAAAACTATTCGGTGTTTTCAAGTTCTCCAAGGTGTAAGACACTGTCCGATATTACTGGTATTTTATAACTACCTATTCGTGCTGCACGCGATGGCAAATGTAATTATGCAAATTGTCGACTTTAGCAGCCATAGATTTAGGTGACGTCCCATTCCGGACATCGCTGGAGGCAAACCTGTTTACGGAGAATGGTCAAAGGAATACACAAGTGTAGATTTATGAATTTAAAGCTTTAGACACAGTGAGTTGACGAAATGTATAATACACTATAGGACAACATGCTTAAATATTGGCTGGCGAAATACTACTGTGCGCAATTAACAAATTTACAATGGCCATAGGCAGAAAGGTTGGGTGCCGCAATAGCTGGCGGAGAAGCCTTGTTTAAGTACACAAATGTTTTATTGTATAATTTCACATGCTTGAGTGATTTATGTGAAGGCTGCCGTATATCACCTAACGGTTGCACTTAAATGTCCTTGCGGGTCTATCGCTCTCGCTTTTATGAACTGACCGAACTCTTAATGTATGCCTTCAAAGAGCTTGCTTGCATACGCGTACCTTATAGGGTCTTAAGTATTGTTGAGGTGCAGGTTAAAGTTGCTGGTGGTAAAGATGATGCGGCGAGAAGATTGAACCGAATGTCAAGAACTGCCACCGGTTGCTTAAGCGCAGGCAACGGAGAAGGAGGTGGTGATCGCGCTGCGCACCATGATCTGCGCCCTGGGTTCGCTGTCCGTCTACATGGCACTCTCGGTGAATTCCGTGTTCTACCTGTGGACCCTGTGTTCGGACATCGTCTACGTTCTACTCTTCCCGCAATTACTCTGCGTATTTTACTTCAAGGAGACCAACGCATACGGCTCAGTCTTGGGTGAGTTGTTATGGCCGCTTCGCTGCAGAAATACCTGCTTTGTTTAGGATTACCAAAAAAAAGTTGGAAATATACCAAGCTCCATGACACTACTGGCGTCTACAACAAAGTGTTGTGTACAAAATTGTGAGCGTAATTATGCTTTACTCGGGTATCGGATATTTCGGGACGAGTACCGGCCTAAGGCGGTGATGGCTTTCGAGGACCGGGTTCGGCCGGCCTTGAGGTAGACTTGCTCGCAGCTCACTAAAGAGTAACGAACCCAAGAAATGCTGAGCGACCCGATGCGATGCATATGTGATTTGATTGCTTGTTTAGGATTTTATTTTTTTAGCGTTGAAGTTGCATGAAGACACATTTCGTTAAGTTGCATACCCTTTATTTCAGATCATGTAGCCATTGATTACACGCCCACACTCACACTTTCACGGACTGCATACCGTTGCCGATACACGGGATCAGCCTCACGTTCGCGATCGCGCTTGTACGTTCACCATGGGTAGGCCGCGGGTGCGCTGCACCCAGGACCTACCCATGGTGACAGCCGGGAATGCATTGCGTGACGCGCGTAATGCAATGCAGATATATACAGTTCGTCTGGGTAGCGTGGCGTTACCCTTCCCATTGTTCTTGTCGGTATAACTGCGAATGTAAACTGTCGTGTTCTACGATACGTATGTCCTGCGCCGTTCTATTGTGTGCGCAGATGCGCATATAGTTCCATTTTGTAACTTGGCTTTCCTGCACTGCGTTTTCGGCGCTCATAGACGAATCAGTGAGACATAGAAAGCTTCGCTTTTAAATGCGAAGCCTGTAGCGCTACCCGCATACGCTTCCCGGTAAATATTACTGTTGCGAAAGCTGCCGCGGTGACGGCAGCTTGCGACGGGGCGAGTGACGTCACTAGCCTTTTAGTTTCCTATATAAGAGAACCAGCCTAGCAACTGATTTTAGTGCTGTTGCAATACCACTAAGGGTAAGCAACGCACAGTTAGGTCTCCCGAGGGGCTGCGTGAATACGATGAGCCGCAGAGGAAAAAGAAACGGTAATAGGACCAGCGACGGCGTGCTACCAAAATTACCATGACTCACATTACTCCAAATTACCATTACTACCATTACTCTATAAAGCAATAAAGCATTGCAAGGAGCCCTTAGGAACGAAAAACTTTGCATAAAATTGGCCCCTGGTGTGTGCTCGCGTTTGCGCAAGGGGTACTGGTAAAGTCCGTGTTCTGCGAACATTCCACATCAATACAACGTTAAAAAGTAGTTCTACTCTTCTTTTTTAACTTTAACTTGGCCAACCTTCTCATAGAGAACCCAGTGGACAGGGTATCTGAGGTACTGCAAATACATTTGTTTGTCAACATTCTCATATTCCATGGCCAGGGGCGTAGCCAAGGGGGGGGGGGGGGGGTTTCAACCCCCCCTGCCCCCCCCACATACCCACCCTTTGTTCTCGTCGCTTTGCGCTGACATAATTCATGAAACCGGTGCTACTATCTCAATTTCATTCCTGGGCGCTTCCGTTTGGGTTGGTAATTTACAGCGAATCATGTCTGCATATGAAAAAAAAAAAAAACTGTCACGGTGTTTGTCAAGGCTTTAACACTCTGTGAAGTTTTGGGCGAGAATGTGCTGGCCGCATTCTGAAGCAACAAATGCGCAACAAATGAAGCAACAAATGCGGCAGCCGCATTTTAGATGATGGCGAATACGCTCGAGGCCCGTTTACTTAGATTTAGGTGCACGTTAAAGACCCCAGGTGGTCGAAATCTCCGGTATACATTTCCGCCGCTTCCCTTCAGGTGCTGGTTAGGCCGCGCTCGCGCAGGATCTTTAGTCTGCGCGAGAAACGTCTCTTGTTTGCGATTGCGCCCCTACGGAATTGCTGGTAATTACTGTTGTGTTGTTGAATCCCAAACCAGCAATTACGGAAAGCTGGTAGTTGCTGTTTTGTTGTATAATCCCAAACCAGCAATGTACACACGAAGGGGTTGATGACAGCAGTGAAATTCCACCGACTCGCAACAGAATGCACGAAACAGACAGCCGACAAGCATGAATTACTGCTGTGCGCAGTACAGCGTAAGTAATCTCTTGTTGCAGGCGCTGACAGTTCTCGTCGGAGTTCACGCGTCCTGAGAAATTGATTATGTGCACTATGCACTGAACAAGACCGGAGTTCATTCCTGCATCACTAGTACACCAATAAGTCGAGATTATATGAGGTACAAGGCCGCTTCCTGTTTGCACCGGCGTAAGTGAAGCAGAAATGAGTTGCACGCACTACTTAAAATGCGTACACATGCCATATCTATGCTGTGCGGTGAAATATTCTGTACAATTCTGAATCTGTTGACGTAAAGGCAAATGACGGCTGCACGCTCGCACACAGTGGAAGACACAGCGGCCCATGCACTTGCAGCAGGAAATGCAACCCTCTCGTATGAGGGACCAGGGCGACGAAAGCTTCGAAAAAAAAAAAAAAGCCTTACGCGTTTTTGCGCGTATTTAAGTTTTCTAGCGCAAAGACGCAGCGAACAAGCTATTGCTATGGGAGTAGGTATAGCCTGGTCACACGTGCATTTTCACGCGTATAGCCGTCCTTGACTTGTGAAACGCACTTCGTCCCGACCAGGACGACGCCATCTACGCTTAACAGAAATGAACAATTAATGATGTCTTCTCCGATCGCGCGGTCGTCTCAATGATGCGTTTTCGAAGACTGGTCCATTCAGTGGCGCGATGAGAGACGGTTGCTCCAAACGCCCACTGTACCTGTCGTAGTTACTGTATTTACTGAGCTTACTTTACTTTTTACTTAATGTCTGCACAAGCACACGCAAACGCGAGGGGAGGGGGGGGGGGGAGGGCAGTCCCATGTCGTTGATATGCATGTATAGAGTCTGCTTAAACTACCGATATTTATTATCGATCACGTGACGTATAGAGGAAAGCAGAAGCTTGCTCCCCCCCCCCCCCCCCCCCCGAAAAAAATTTCTGGCTACGCCCCTGTCCATGGCACAATGTCGAACTCTTATTAGATAATGTATCTCTACTGGAGTCCGTGAATTTGGGCACTGTTTTAAGTTGTAAAGCATTCGGATGACAATACTAGGGAAAAAAAAGCAGCAGATCCGATGAGTTGGAATCTACATACATCGAAGCTATGTATTAGGGCATAAAGAGTTGGAAACACGAGTTCGTGTTTATTATTGCGATGGCAATTACATGGACACTCCAAGCGGATTTCCATCGTCGGCGTCGCCGTGAAGTTCTGTATAAAGTCTCAGGGTGATAAAATCGTCGCCGCGCGCCGTATGCTGTATGTGCGAGTGGAAGCGCGCGACGGACGCGCGTTTTCTATTCCGCAAAAGAACAGCCACGCCGCAGCATCCACGGTCACGAAAACACGGAGAGGTTCGCAACGACAAGCTTAGCAATTAATAACTACCGCATCCTAAGGAGGATTCCTACAGACTATATTTGAGTGACAACGCGGCTTGCGCTCGCTATCCCGGAGTTTCTTGGGGAAAAGGGGCGGGGGGGGGGGGGGGGGGGGGGGCAGGGGGAATTGGTGTGTGATGCTCCGTGCGAGATGGCGTGCTGCTCACGTTCCTTTTTCTTTTTTCTATAACATCGGAAAAACAATTAAAGCGTAACCGTTTCCTTCTATTACAATAAAAGCGTTACATGCTTGCGCATGCGCGGCACGTGCTAGGAAGCAAGACTGCACTTCTTCCGTGGCAGAGACGATGATGGTAAGCGGTAGCACTATTCTAACGCTTCAGCCGAATCTCCATGGCTGTAAGGGGTTCCTTAGAGCTACCGTAAGGTACTTGTATCTAGAATATGAGTCAGCAACACTTGTGTAGAGGTTATGTTGTGATCCTGACACCGAAGTATTTAGTCAGTAGGATATCTCGTTGAAACGTTAACCAGCCGATTTTGTGGATTGGCCAATCTCCAGCTACTATCAATATAATTCATCTCAGTAATGTTTTCAAATTTCAAAACCCATTCCGCTTCCGCTTTGCCCAAGGTGCAACAATGCCGGTACAATGTCAGAACTTTTGAAACGACTCTGTGAGTAGCATATCTCATTGAACCCTGTGGAATGACTTAAGCAACTTGCATATATGGCACTCCTAAGTATAGTGCGAGGAGCATGGTCTCCGACAATCTTTAGCGCTTTTAAGTCAGAGTGGGTTCTAATGGGATCTGCAATACTCGACCGAAACTACATCTCCTGACAGGCTAGCATAAGTGGCTTCGAAACTTTACGCAAAGAACGCACGACGCAGCCCAACCCGCTTCCGCGCAGCTTTCATCGTGAGCGGCGTGTTCCGGTGCCTGTGCGGCGAGCCCTCCATGAACGTGCCGGTGGTGGTGCGTCTGCCCCTGTACGACCCGAAATTGGGCCAGCGGTTCCCGTTCCGCCTGCTGTCCATGGCGCTCGGCCTGGCCACGCTCCGCCTTGGCTCGTACGTGGCCGCGGCGCTCTTTCGCAGCGGTTTATTGTCGGACCGCTACGACGTGTTCCATTGCTTCGTTAAGCCGCCTCTGATGTGCCAACCTCGCGAGACCTCGATCGCCTCCTTCGACCACGCCACCGGCGCCCCCGGCAGCATGGGAAGCGAGAACACGCCCGGGGCTCCCTCCGGCACTCAACGTATTTCGACCGCCGATACGGCCAGCGAGAGAGAGGTCAGCTCCAAGGGAGTTTCCAAGGACAACCGGAGATTGTGGGATGCCACTGAGCTTCCCGACGAACTTCAGCACGGCAACCGCCTGAGCACAAAGAAATTCTCGTTGGCCTCGTGCGGGATAAGCTCGCTGGAGCTGGGTGGGGCCATCACTGGCACTCGGGGATTTTTGACCGCCAGTACGGCCAGCGAGAGAGAGGCCATCACCTGGGGGGCTTCCAGGGATAACCGGAGTATGTCGGTTGCCGCTGGGCCTACCGACGAAGCCCAGGGCGGCGGTGGCCCAACTAGAAGGAAATCCTCGTTGACCTCGGACCGGAGAAGCTTGGTGGTGCAGTCGGGTTCAGCCCCCACCGGCGCTCGGCACGTTTCGATCACCGATTTGGCCAGCGAAGGAGAGGCCATCACTTGGGGGTTTTCCAAGAAGAACCGGACGCAGTCGGTTGTCGCTGAGCCTGCCGACGAAGCCCAGGCCGGTGGTGGCCCAATTGGAAAGAAATCCTCGTTGGCCTCGGTCCGGAGGCGGTCCCCGGTGATGCAGTCGGGTATGGCGCTCGAATCGTACGGGGCGGCGGACAAGTCTCTCTCGGAAGGCGCCAGCACCCCGACGAGGACGTCGCGCAAAAGGTCGAAGTCTGCCGGTGCCAAAGGTGCCAGGAAGGAGACGGGCCGGAGGCGGTCCTCGGTGATGCAGTCGGGTATGGCGCTCGAATCGTCCGGGGCGGCAGACAAGTCTCTCTCGGAGGGCGCCAGCACCGCAACGAGGACTTCGCGCAAAAGGTCGAAGTCTGCCGGTGCCAAAGGTCGCAGGAAGGAGACGCGCAGGAAGTCCGCCTCCAACAGATCGGACTGAGTGCGGCCAGCTCTCTACTGTAGCGCGCCTGAAGGCACGCAGGATTGTGGACCTGCGCACCACTGACCACAAAGGGCTATACTTAGAGCCACCTTTTCACTTCACTCTTTATTTTTATTATTTTCTCACACTCACTTTCTGGTTCGTACGATACTTTTTGGGCGCCTGGACCCACGTATTTGATCATGTAATCGTCTCCGTTTAACGTGTCTTAAGATTTATTTCGCGACTTTTCGACAAATAATGGTTCGACATCTGCGAGGTTCAAATCAGCACAAGTACTGCGAAATACCGTATAAAACTGCAGATGAACACTGGACTTACCTTGCTCGGCGCGCTGCTTGGCGGGTGTGAACGGTATGTGTCGTGTGTCGAAGAACTTGCGCCGTTGCTTATTGACACCGAGCTTCCCGCGAATGTCATTTTTTAACGTGTGCCGTACCTTCGCTTATATGTCTTCGCTTCAGTTCAACATGTATGTGTTATGAATTTGGAACTAAACGGTACTGCACAACCGTACCCAGCATTTTGTATATATCTACGTATTCATAAAAGGGTCTGTACCTGCTTCAGCACTGTATTGAGCCTTATCTGACGAGCCCAAATGAGCGTGTTCTTTTTCTCTGATTCTGTGCTATATTGTGAATACTTAATACCGGTGCGTGCAGTTCTTCGACTGAGCGGATGCGCACATTAGCCGTGAATGGCGCCATCGAGACATCGGGTACTTGCACGTGGTGACGATGCAGTGACTCACAACGCAGGTCTCTCTGCGTGTGTCTGGTTCTGAACGCTGGTTACCGCAGCGTACAGCAGCGAGGCAGTGTTAACAAATAGGGCGAGTGGAGGACACAGCGGGTGGAGCGAACAAATCGAATTCAAAGGCAGTGGCAGCAGTGTTGCCAACTTTTTGGGAATGTTAAACGGACACGAAGAAGTCACTAAAGTAACGCTAAATGTTGTTCGAAGGTCTCTATACTGTTGTGGGATGCCGTGTCGATGGAAGGACGCATCCCAACATGAAACATAACGACTGTTTATTAGCGTATAGTAGCAGCGGCGGGGCGAGCATACCGCCGCTGCGCTCGAACGGTTAGCGAAGGAAGACTCTTACGAGCTTGGCAGCTTGGGGTTATATCCACCGTCGGTGACGTAAGCCTCCGGTGACGCTGCGGTGGCGCTGTTCTTTATCGCAGGCGTGGTGCAGCATGCAGCCGTGTCACGCCGGGCTTGCAAGTGGCGAGGCGGAGGCTGCGCCGGTTTGTGCGCAGTGTGTCGCCACACTGTCGAGCTAACTTTAAATCTAAACACTATAGCACACTCTAAGCGCAATTACAGTAAATCACGAGAAACATCTCGGCAGCTTTATTTCCAATCGTTAGACCGTAAAAATTATGGCAGGTCGGCATTTTCTGAGGCGTACACCACGACGTACTGCGTACGGCAGCCAATCGAATCGCGGTATTCTCACGATCCGAGCAATTTGCTTGTTTTTTAAGTCGTATTCGTGGGTCTAGCCTTCCCTCCTTGTTCACAGCGATGGAAACGTCTTATCAGAATTACGCCGTTAGTCAAAAATGACACAAGATGACCGAGGGTAACATGGCGTAAAACATTGTAAAGCATGGCGTCTATGGCATGGCAAGGCTATTATACTACATTACGACGAATGGTGACAGCTGAAATTATGCGTTTGCGTTCAGATTGAAAAATGGCTCTATAGAACGGCTCAAAAGAAAGCTGATGTTCACAGCACAAAAATGCCTTTGACCATTTACTAAAACTGTCGAGGTAAGGCAATCGCGCAGCTATTGTCAACAGGTCATGCATTTTGTATCTCAGCCGTAATTCATAGCGAATCACTAATTCAGTGTATCCCTGCATTCAATACAAGGTATTCGTAAACTATAATATGGGGTTATCATCATCATCATCAGCAGCAGCCTATATTTATGTCTACTTGAGGACGAAGGCTTCTCCCTGCGATGTCCAATTACCCGTTTTACATTACTATAGTCAGATAAAACTTTAGAAGACAGCGGCATTTGCCCCTCAAAGGCGGATGCACACGAGCTGGCACCAATAGGCGCGAACTTCAGGTGACGTCATGAGCCGGACGGCCGGTGTCCCCGCCGACGGAGAACATGCCTAACATGGCCGCCTTCGCTTCGAACTGGGCCGAGTCGCGTCAGCTCTGTGCGTCTCCCTTCGTCAGAGTGAATTCGAATTGTTTGTGGTGGTCTGTCATGCCGGAAATATTATTGTGAGCTTACGATGCACAATTTGTGCCGCGTGCGTTTGTTCTGAGCCGTGAGCCGGCGAAGAAAGATTGCAGCGAACATCGGTGACGCTGCGCTTCGTGTGGAAACAGGATCCCGCGGCGACATACCGCTGCAAACAAACATCGTACGTGTTTGTTCCGTGGTATTTTGTTTTGCTCCTAAGTGAAGTTGCGACGAGGAGAGTTCGCCAAAGTCTGGTACCTACTGTGAGCGGCGGGTGTGTTTGTGTACTGTGCCCCTGCGTTTCTCGTCGGACGTGGTGAAGTGATGGAGCAAAACCATTATCAGGATAAATGAGAAAAGCGTGCGCAGCTGAAACCAACCTGCGAGTTTCTCAACAGAAAAGATTTGTGAAAGCAACCTCCAACGCAAAGATTCGTTGCTGCCATCTCAGCGTGAAAACGACCGATCGTTGGCAGCAGTGTGATAAGATAGCCGAGCGTCTAGCAGCGTCGTTCGAGTGTTGTGTAGCACCGTCAATTGATTGCTTTCCACCAATGCTAACAATCAGTGACTAACACGCGCTGCTTGAGCGAATGTCATTGGATTGTTAACGGTCAGGCGTTTGGAAGCAGTGTTTGTTTCCTTAATGTCAGCCTGAATGCTAATATAAAATTATGACTGATACACTGGTGCCGTTGCAAGGGAGCTTGGCATGTATTCGCGTCGCTGTGTGGCTTAGAACTCTTCGCTCACTGCACGCGCCAGCTGTAGAAAGCCTGCTGTGATACAATCGCGCATAAGCTGTGCTGTCAGCGCTCGACTTGCTTTCCCACAACACAGATTTGCGCTTTGTCGTGATATGTCGCTACTAAAAAATTCCTATGACAGTGAAGGCAACAGAGCCAATGTGTGCATTAAAAAAAAGTACGACCGAGTAGGCACAGCTGCTTGTGAACTGACTCCTAATAGTTAAATGTGTGTGCGTGTTTTCTTGTGTGTTTGTGTATATTTGCTATTTTGACCTTTTTTGTATTTTAGATCTTAGTTTTCGCGTTTGTGTTCATGTGTGTGAATTAGAGCACTGCACGGGCTCGGGCTTACCCGAAAGCCCGGGCCCGGCCCGGCCCGTGCGCCGGGCCGGGCCGAGTAGAGTAGTTTTTTCACGGGCTCAGGCTGGGCTCGGGCACGGCGTGTGCTTTTTGACCCGGGCCCGGGCCGGGCTCGGGTTTTTTGACGCGGGCTCGGGCCGGGCTCGGGCTTTCTGCGAGTTATTCTCGGGCTTCTCAACTCTGAAAAACATCTATTTTTCGGTCTCGGGCCGGGTTCGGGCCGGTTTCGAGTCGGGCTCGGGCCGGGCTCGGGCTTAAGGTAAAGGGGTGGCGGGCCGGGCCGGGCGGGTAACGTAGATTATTTCCGGGCCCGGGCCGGGCCCGGGTCTCGCCATAAAAGTTTTGATTGGGCTCGGGCGGGCCGCCCAATGTGAAAACGGGCCCGGGCCGGGCCCGGGCCGCAAAAATCGGCCCGTGCAGTGCTCTAGTGTGAATATGTGTGAATATGTGAGTTCTTCCGTGCGTGTATGTATTTATTCCTATTTTTATCCTTTTATTTTTGCATTTGATCTTGTAAGCATGCTGCAGCCACGACTTTCTTTACAATTCCATTAACTCGTCTCATTCAAAGCACCAAGTCCTGTGAATAGCAGGGCTGGCCTCTTCGATGTCATTATAAAGCCATTCTCTCTTCTCTACCTTGCCTCCTCAGTCTGTCACCTTGCTTTGTTTTCTCCTACTATTCTGACCTTGCTTCTTGTGCTGTTGCCGCAACGTGATTAGCCAACTTGCACCAAAGAAAGTTCTATCAGCTGTGATAACAGAAACATTGACAGATACAAAATGTTAAAAGCATCACATTGCTTGCACAGTTACTTCGTCTCTTACCCCTGTTAATGTGTTTATGCATCAGTGCATACGGTAGCTTGCCAGAAGTGCACATGAAAAGGTGCCATATTGTGAAACAGCTCCTTGCTATGTTTTTGCATTCAGTCTTAATAAACAGATGGTTTTGCTGCCCGTCGCATGTGGTCGTACACATATATAACATTGTGCAGTGGGGTATCATTTCCTGTCTTGACGCTTTCATCATTACAAATGCAGTTTTCTAGTGAATGGAGTCCAGCAAAGCAGTGCTGTGAGAGCTTTTGCAACTTTCACCATTTATTACTTCCCCAATATCACTGTCTGAATCTGTCCATCACTTTTCCTACGGCTTGTAATGAACAAAGTGACTCACTAAAACACGTTCAACTTTACTGAGCATTTTTCCGGTACGTAAATATGACAAAAAATGCTAGCAAAGTTAATCACGTTAATAATTGTGCTTGCATTCGCATTACTTGCTCGAGTCAGATTAATAAATTGAAAATTGGCTATGACAACACTTCAATTTTCAGTGCAGACTGCTAACGGAGCCATAAAGCGTGCTCCGACTTCTGCTATTTGACTATGGGGCGCGTCAAACTCGACAGTGGCTGCCTGAATGAGCATTTTGGGCCTCACTAAGCTAATGATGTCTTATATTTGTTCTCTTATTCGCATTACTTGTGTGAGCCAGATAACAAAGTAAACAATGCAACCACATGAATGCGCTTTGGCATTCAAGCTGCTGACAGTGGCTGTCAGTTTCGTGTTGTCTGCTGCTATTTCACCACCACTCGCTATGACATGACTGCGATTTCCAGTGCAGACTACTAACAGAACCATAAAGCGTGCTCTGACTACTGCTATTTCACTATGGGGTGCGTCAAACTCGACGGTGGCTGCCCGAATGAGCTTTTGAGCCCGCCAACGATAATCAGGGTTAACAATAGTGTTTCAATTCAGATATGCCAGCATTTAAATGTGTTTCTATGCCACTTCTTAAATCGAACACAATGTGTGCAGGACGTTGCTTATCAGAATTGAGCTTCTATTATAAGGAATATGCCATAAATGAAACTGCTTATTTATTTGAGAGATCACGGAATGGATGGTTGGTTGTTGCGAACCCACCAGCAAAATTTTGGTAGCCCTAATAAGGCCAGTTCTTTTGTTAATAAGAAGCCTTTATGCTTCGTCGAGTGGCTCAATGCCAGACAGCTCGCAGTCGGAGTCGCTTTCTTCAGTGTCATCTTCACCCAGCTGGATGATGATGGGTTGAATGTGCTCACTCCCAGACATGTCAAGTCTGAACTTTGCCTCCAAGTCCATCACATGCTGAATGCTCTTCCTCCAGTCTTCCGCCATTACCTGCTTGATTTTCTCGCTCAAGATGACGTCGACCGTGGACAGCTTGAAGTCTCTGTTGTCCACAGCGATGCCATTTTTTACTGTGGCCCACACAAGCTCAATGGGATTAAATTCGCAGTGGTACGGCGGGAGCCTGAGTACAATGCAACCGGCCCTTACAGCTGTGTTGTCTACGATGTAGCTCAGAAAGCGTGACTTTACAGATGCCACCAGCTCAAGCAGCTGCTTCTTCATCATCCTTTCACCGTAGGTGATGTTCTTGCTTGTGAGCCACTGCTGTATCTTTTCCTTCTTCCAGGCCGTCGTCGGCAATTTCTCTTCTCGCCAGCTATGGTAAGGTGCATTGTCTAATACAATGACGCTACCAGCTGGCAACTTCTGCAGAACGTCCTTGAACCAGCCCTCAAAGCGATTGCCGTCCATTTCTTCGTGGTAGTCGCCTGTCTTTTGGCCTCTGAATACATCCAAGCAGCCGTCGACGAAACCATCCTCGCTGCCGATGTGCGTCACGATCAGGCGCTGACCTTTCCCAGAAGGTTGTTTTAGACCCGTCGTCAGGCCATTTGCTCGAGCGAACAGGCGTCTGCGCTTCTGCACCACGGTGTCTGTCCACACGATCGACCGAGTGTGTCCCACCGTCACCCATGTCTCGTCCAGGTAGAAGATCTTTCGGCCTTCCGCCCGGTAGCGCTCCACGTCACGGAGGTAGCGATTCCGCCAATAGGTGATGTCATCCCGGTCGATAAGCAGCGAGTTGCGGCTTCTCTTTTCGTGCTTGAAGCCGATCTCGGCAAGCAGGCGACGCACAGTACACTGCCTTAGTGATGGGAGTTCCATACGCTCCGAGAACTCTGTAGTTATCTTCTCGACCGTCGGTATCTCGTTGCGGCGAAAGAAATCGTGCACACATGACCTCAGCGCGCACAACGTGAAGCTGTCAAACTTCGCGCTGCGTCTTCTCTTCTCCGCATTGCGTGGGCGCTTTCGCGAGGGCGTCGTCAGTTTGCCACCCGAAAAATGCGAAGCTTTAACTTCCTCCCTCACCCTGAACACAGTCCTTTCGCTGACACCGAGCATGTCGGCGACAAACTTGCTCGTGTCCTCCACGCTGCGTTCAGGCTGCCTGTTAGGCCAAAACGTGTAGCAGTGGAAGGTCATGTTGCGTGAATCGCTGTTCAGGATGTGGGCGCTCTTGTTCTTGCCTAGGCTCCTTGGTGGTGTGGTCATCGAGGCGACACAAGGCTCGTTCGGCAACAAAGGATTGCGTTCCGATGTCACCTCACTGGGCTCCATGGCCAAAAACTGGCACGGAATGCCGCGCGCGATCGTGCCCGAGCTTACGAGATCGCAGGTTCGCAACCGCGAAAAAAATATATTAATTAAAAATAAGCCCAACACATTAAAAAAATAAGGTTGTGCAAACACACAAAAAGTATATATGAATTTTATGCTATTAAGCCAGCGACTGCTACGCCCGGTGCCGTCGATCTTGCTCTGTAGCAGACGACGCACAGCGTTGTAGAAGGCACGGAGTTATTTTTCTCTCGCGATCCGGCATGTGCGGTAGCATTTCCATCATGATAGTTTTACCAAACCACTCGTCAAGATACACAAATCTTAATTATAGCGACAAATACGCGTTTTAGAAGCAGTCACAATTTTTTGAGCGGGACTATTTCTTTAGTCGCGGAGGAATTGGCTGCTGCGCTTCGGTCAACTGGGCGGGGCCTCCTCCTGTCTTCTAAAGTTGTACCCGACTATAATATATTTACAAGACAGCGAACGATGACGGCTGAAACCTTCCTTTTACCTTCAGATTGAAAGATCGAGAACGACTCGAAAGACAGCAGATCTTCACAGCACGAAAATACACTCGGTCGGGGTTATGCCCGAAAATTTTGTGTTCGGCGCTCGTGAATCGCTTGTGAAAACTAGATTCTGCAGCACGCGTTTGGCCATGTTAACATGGCGATTATACAGGTCAAGTACCGTGCTGCCGCCTTTTTATACACCTGAAATCCACGTTCAGTACCGATTAGACGTATGCCCTGGGTGGCTAACGTCCGTTTCGGGGACACGGCTCGTCGACAGGAATGGAGACGGGTAGGGGGAGGAGGGGAAAGACTGTGGCGACGGCGCCTGTGCACGTGGCCTGCGCTTCTATGGTTATTACGGCACGCGCGTCAGAGGTGCCAGCGCGGCTGCAGCAGTGGTTGCGGCAGATGCGTGGGAGGGGCGGTGACCGCGCGGCGGCGCTTGTGTCGGCGTAGTGTAGTGCCGTATGAAAAAAAGTATGTATGATTTCATAATGTATGCTGTATGCAGCCCATGTATGCAGCCTAAACAGCTTCGCTGGTAATCCGTCCCCATATGAATGTTGCGGCCCCACGAATTTTCCCCCTCAATTTGGGGCTTTCGCATCAATATATTTACTGGTATATACACTTGCGGAAGTGCACCACTCGAACGTCTTTGGGGAAACTACAGTAGACGGAGCGTTAAAGTCCAGTATAATAGGTATTGTAAAAAATTAAATATATGCACGAATTCCGCGAGCGCAGTCTGAAGCCTGCTTCCATCGGCGCCATTAACCACAGAGTGCGGCCTCCGTGAGTGAAGACCGCCGCTGCTTCGTCATGGTCACAGAGCCCGCTCGCCATGCTGTCTATTTCAGTGACTTTGCTCTTGAAAAATAAATTGTCTTCTAGAAAGCTGCTTTCCAAGCATCTTTCTTAAATGTAAAGTTGCTAAAACGTCTCGGAATTGCTCGGTCTTGTCGCTAAAAAAAGGTAGGTAACTGGAATTATTTGACAGTAATACTAGAGAGAAGATTGCTAAATTGGCAACATTTAGTAGTACATAGCTTTTGAATAGTATAGCGCCTTCTAGAAAGCTGTTCGTGAAGCAACCTTCGTAAATTCGAAGTTGCTATAACGTAGCCGAATCGCATGGTCATATCGCTAAAAAAAAGGTAGATTACAAGTACAAATATTAGGCGCTAGACAGAAAATTGCCGCCAAGTTAAGAGAGAATATTGCTGAAATGGTAACATTGAGTGGAAGCTACCTATTCGGTCGGAGGGTGGATTGACCAAGGTTGGTATTTTGAACATTATCAAATCCGCCATATTGTCGATTTCCACAATGGCGATTTCCATAGTGTAATAGTACTCCGCAACTAAGACCTTCATTCAAGCCCGCGCGTCTGATTTCACGCTCGATCACCGATGAGATCATTAAGTGCTACCATATTGGCGGCGAGCTTCCCGCGATGGCTTGTTACCACAGCCACGGCGCCGTGGCTGTGGTAACAAGCAGTGCTGGTTAGGCCTAGGGGCCTAAGTGGTGTAGCTGGCGGCGTCGCTGTGGTAACAAGCCATCGCGGGAAGCTCGCCGCCAATATATGGTAGCACTTATCGATCTCATCGGTGATCGAGCGTAAAATCAGACGCTGCGAAGCAGTTACCTTGCGAAGCAGTGCTGGTTATCAACCTATCAACCGTTTGTGGCAACCAAAGTTGCGATTTCGCAGCCGTCGACGTGGCGAAGACTTAGTTCAATGACGCCATGTTTGCGACATCGCACCCGCGGTTCATGCCCGAAATGCCGAGTGGCGTCGAAAATTCCGCTTATTGCCGTTACACATGGGGCTTGCTAGGGTAGGCGTCGGTGAAAGCATCGCGTAGCATAGCGGATGCGAGGTGGAGAGGAGGAGGGAGGCAGGTGGTAGTGGGACGCGTAGCTGTTGCCGACGCCGACCGCGTTCGCGCCTATAGCGCGCCTGGTGTCCATGACTGCAGCCGATGCCTATGGGGGCGGCTCGGCAGGTTTCGAGCAGAGAACTGGACACTACCCAGGCAACACATTACATGGGGCCAACTAGGGCCCATGATGGTTTTCAGCCGGCACTGGCTGGGCCGCGAAGGCCCGCCGTTGCCTCCAGAATGCCAGTGCTGGCAAAGCCACTGTAAGTGTCCTCCAGCGCTGGCCCTGTCCTTCCTGGTGAATGACCGTTAATAGCTAGGCCAGGTGGCGCAACTGGCTATCCCGGGCCTGTTTTGCCGTTAGAGTGCTGTCACAGGCTGTACATCTCTAAACATTGGTTAACAACGTCCGTTCAAATATCTAGGCATAGGCACATTGTGTAGACCCGTAAATATCGGCCTGTCAAACAGAACGGTATTTCAATATTACTTTTCACGCAGCATTCGCTGGCCATTCCCGATTATATATGTTATATAGAACGAAATATTTATTTGAAATTTTCACCGCTCACGCCAATTGCAACGAGATCACTCTGTTAATTTTATTTGTTTCCTACTAAACTATTATGTATGTTCTGCAAACTTTTTTTTTCGTTTTATTGCGAAGGCTGTTAGCTTTCGCGTAATTGCATTTATTGTGTTCATTTGTTCGATCGGAGATTGTTTACAAGCGGCGCAAGGGAACTGTTTTATAACGCAACAATGCGCGCTTTCCGTTTGCATCCTCGATAGACGAAATAACAAATTCAATGGGGTATATACTTAAAAAGCATGTGCGCTTACATGTGCTTCGTCTAAATAGTGTTGAGGGTAGTGAATTTCAAAATACTACATAACTTTATGGTGCAATCATCTGTACCACTTGCCGGTAATGCCGTTGCTAGCTGAACTTCTAGCGGCAGTAAATTTTATTGCTAGTACAAGACAAGTCATTTTGGATGACTGCTCCCTATATTATGTTTCTGCATAAAGAGCATATCGAACCGTGTAGTAGTGTATCCTGAGGCCAGCTTCATTAAAATCTTAGGTGCCTTTGCCGGAAAGCTCTGTCGTGTGTGTGTGTGTTTTTTTTTTTCGTTTTTTTTTTTGTGATCGCAGATAATTTTTGCAGACGAACTGGCGCAGTAGGCGTAAATTCCTCCCCGCAGAAAGAATCGGGGGAAAAAAAGAAGTGGTGCTTTGTTGAAGAAGAGGTTGCCTGTTGGATTATTGGTGCATATTTCTTAAACCAAAAACAGCAAATAGAAGGGACAAGAATGTGAGACAAGCCCAACGCTAACTTACAATGAAATTCATATTTTGCACGACGCCAAATATATCTACACTGAAGAGAAAGGGGAGAAATATATATATTCAAGTAGGTGAACTCTTTTTGTGAGAGGAACACCGCTTTGAATGATCTGTTCACTGATGTTTATGTCTTAATCAGCTAATCAAACTTATCGATGTTTTGACTTTGCAAAGAGGCATACATAAGCTCTCATCTTTGTGTGACATATGGTTTATAAGTAGGGCTCCGTGATTTCGGATAAATCCGAAAAAATCTGAGAAACACTCGCCGGTAAAATTTTTGACAATTCGGATTTATCCGATAAACTCCAATTTTAACGGCCAATATGACCCTGTTCCGTTCTATATCGAAAGGGGATGTTCTAAGCAGTCATTCATACATCGGCCAGTTTGGCCGATGTGAACTTTTCCTCACGTCAACAGTATCTCGTAGACCACACCCATCGCACATTTAACAAAGGGCTTGTCACGCACGGAGCGAGAGACGCATGACCGCTCAACGACTCTCGCAGACCTTCATGGACACTACGCTGCCGTCGCTGAAAAGTGGAGTCAGACAGTTGAGAGGAACCTTTTCGATGCACTCCAGTACACCAGTGAATCGCTTTGGTATAGTGTCCAAATTGTGAACCTCAATGTGAAGCATGAGTTATCCCGCGCGTTCGAAACCTATGCGCCGATCTTTAAAATAGTGTTTCTGGAAACTGCGGACATGAGCCAACTCATGAGTGATGTTGCGAACTATCAGAGCTAATTAATCAGTAACATTGTTGAACCCCTGTCGCTTTGGAGCCTTCACACTGTCCGGTAGCCAGTGCTTTCTCGCTGCGCGCTGAGTCTTCTAGCGCAAACGTTGAAAGGGCATTTTCAAAGCTGGGAATCATTAACAGAAAGGAGCGTGCTTCCATCAGTGACAGCAACCTCGTAAAGTATGATTGCGTCTATTACAGCAAGCTTGGAGGTTGTAATACGCCCAAACGTAGGTGTTTTGTATTCAAGTATTTGTGCTTGTGTGTATATGTGTTTGTGCGTTCAAACCTTCCAGACAACAAAAATACGCTTCGTGTGTTCTGATGTTTTCGTGTTCAGATATCATTGCATCTAAGATTTTGGAGTATTGAGCATAATTCAAAACTTTACTCCGAATTTCAGAGAATTGGGGATTTTGCGAGAAATAAACTCCCATAAACTCCGAATTTCTGGCTGAAAATAAACTCCGAAAAACACCCTCCGAATTTCGAGAAAAATAAACTCCGAAAACACCGAGCCCTATTTATGGGCCTTAACATTTCAAAGTGTAAAACAAAGATAATCGCGCCCTCCTTATTAAACACAGACTCCCACTTACACCCTCAACGACACACCTCTGTTAACGTCTTCCTCTTGTAGATATCTCGGTAGACACATCACACACACCATTTTTGGAATATGTATGTTGAGTTTTTTTTTATTTACCAATGCCAACCGCATGCTTGGTTTTTTGCTCCGAAATTTTCTTCATGGGAAGCTAATTGATAAATTCATGGTGGGGTCAATCTTCGAGTACAGTAGTTCTGACTGGAATCCAGCAATCCAGCATTATCGCATGCTCTCGAAAGTGTAGAAAAATCTTGCCGTCCGTGTTTTGTTAGATCACGTGTAGTCAGTGCGTCTTCTATAAAATCATCGCTCGGTTTGCCGTGTCTCCAATTACGCCGTATGCGATGTCGCTTGAGTTTGTTTATTAGGATTTATTTTATTACTCCCGCTCATTAGAGGACAGATTTTTCTACCTCCCACCTACCTTTATTCTCGCAGCAGTGCCACGTTTGAAGCTTTCTTGCTTATGAGAAGAAAAAAAAAAAAGCTGCCCACTTTTCTTTTTTAATGTAAGGCCTTCGTTTGACACTATACTAACACAATTAAGTAAATTAATATGGCGAACTTGAACGAATCCCTGTACTCACTTTTTGAGCATCATATTTTATGCGCCGCGTGAGCTATAGTCGCGAGGTTTCTTAGATACGGTTGCCGCTGCTTTGTTTCTATTCATTTTTTTTTCTGAAGGGGGAGGTTGTGTTATTGAACTAGAAGCAAGAAATGCATGGAGCATGTCAGCAAGTGATGCTGTGCGCCGGACTTCCCCCTTGCGCAGACGTTGTCTTGCTCTACCGTTCTCCTGGGGTAAGCAGCGCAAAAAAAATTAATGATAAAAAAAACATTTGTTGATCATTTTGAGTTGTTCTACAGGCCCATTTGTCATCCTTTACATTTCAGATATAATATATAATAAAACCAGCACAAGTGCTACTGCTCGTTCAACCACAGCAGCTTCTGCAAAAAATAAATAAATAAATAAATAAATAAATAAATAAATAAATAAATAAATAAATAAATAAATAAATAAATAAATAAATAAATAAATAAATAAATAAATAAATAAATAAATAAATAAATAAATAAATAAATAACGTGTGCATGTCGCCATGTCCGTGGCTGCGTCAAATAAATAAATGCCAAATAAATAACGTGCTGGCAGTAACGTGTTACTGCCAGCAGGGTATGCAAACACGCAGTATGTGATCATGCGAAGTGACGTCAAAACACGAAGAATGCGTTTCTCTCTCACAGCTTATCCATCCGTTCCCTCGCTTTGCAGTGTCGAAGGTATGCACTGCCTATTATGCGCACAGCCGAGCCTGCGCTGCTACTCAGAACCGGATGGGCGCACAAAGAAGCGTGAATGATGCCCTGTCAGATTTGTTGCTCCCCACGCGGACTTCGCCCGGCGCCAAAAAATGTGGTAACTATCGGTCTCTCGGAGGAACGGGGACCCGCACACATTCTGATTCTGCCGGTGAGCTGTGTTTACCCACTTCGCTTGCACCAAGTTTTGCTTGCGAAGTATGCATCAACTAGCCTGCAGCAACGTGTTCAGTACCAGCGGCTTGACCTTCGCGACTACAAGCTTTGTGCCACGCTGCTATCGGGTGAAACATGAAGAACTAGCCAAACGTCTCAAAATAGCACCGTCGGAAAACTGCATTTACTACGAAATAAACTCGTGAGTATAGGAAACCAAATTATTACCCGCCGTGGTTGCTCAGTGGCTATGGTGTTGGGCTCCTGAGTACGAGGCCGCGGGATCGAATTCCGGCCACGGCGGCCGCATATCGATGGGGGCGAAATGCGAAAACACCCGTGTACTTAGATTTAGGTGCACGGTAAAGAACCCCAGGTGGCCCAAATTTCTGTAGTGCCCCACTACGGCGTGCCTCATAATCAGATCGTGGTTTTGGCACGTAAAATCTCAATTTCATTTTAACCAAATTACCGTTAGGTAAGTACAATTGTCTTATTTTTATGCTCAAGTATAGTGTTTCAACTAAGCGCGTTGCCTAATTCGTGTATTTTCTTTTTTTACAGAGATAAGGTACGGCCACTTTTTTACTACGTGGACGGTGCTGCACCACTTCGTCAGCTGAAACACACTGTCTGTTTGAAAACACGCAGCATGGCACATTTCAGCTGGGACACTCAAGAAGACCAAAGTTGGATTGTCGTAATTCCTTGCTCAGGAAGTACATTCCGAGAGCTGACTGGTGTTCAGAACTACCTGCAAAACTATAATCTGTTGTGTTGTAGCTTGCTTAGGTGTTAATTATGAAGTAATGCGCCATTTCTTTGCCACCTCTATTCTAGAAGCTTACGCATTGCCAAAGGCTAAGTACAGCTACCCACAAGCACTTACGAGAAGTCTTGTGATGAAAGCATATTTCACAATAATTGGCTAGTTAGAAGAAAAATTGCATATTTTGATGCAGGGGCGTTTTCTGCGTAATTTTTGTGTATTTCTGCTTCTTTTTTTTCAGCTTAAACAAATTCTTTGAATGGAGGAATAATGTCTGTGGGAGGTTGCCTTCAATATAATAATGAACGCCATCCTGAGCCATGCAGTTCAACTGCCGTATGGCCTGCTTAGGACGACAAGCAAGAGACTGTTTAACATGCGGCTATGCAGAGTGGGAACAGGTGATACGCATTTAATTTGTCACTTTTGTGCCCCTTGCTTATATTATGCACTGCTGGCAGTGTTGTGATTATATAGGCATATGCATTCAATGCAGATGATGCCTGTGAGACGCAGAGATCGACATCAATCAAGCGCAAGACTTCATAAGAATGTGGCTGCCAGGCGCCGTCGACTGTGCTAATAGCAGAAGGCGGCGTTACACCGAAGTGGCTCTACCCGTTCAGCATCTTCCAAGTGCCTCTCCTGCGAGCCCAGCATCAACCCCCTGAGCCATTATAAACACAGCTTTCGTAGGTGGCTCTCAGGACAGGGGACACGAGCAACAATCTATAGTAACCTACTTTAAGACACAAATAAGGAAACTATGTATCGTTATTTGGTGATTTTATAGTAGATCACGGCATGTTGCATCACGCTACTGTGCAAAATTTGTGCAATTTAAAATCGTAGTAAATAACGGCATCGCCCACATACATCACAATATATGGCCGTCTCAGTGGGTAATGCGGGACAATAAATTGGCTAAATGCGGCCGAGCCGGCTATTGACCTATACCGGCGCTGCCAGTAGGCAAGGTGGGACAATATAATGGCTACGAACGGCAGAGCCTGCATTGGCGCTGCCACTCGCTGGCCGAAATAGACCCTTTAGTGGCATTGCCTGACTTGGCCAATGCTGACGCGAGTAGCGCTGCCGGTTTCAGGCCTATATTTGTGGCGGTGTTTGCCGTGATATTGCCGCACTGGGGCCAGCCTGGTTGTACTGCCTGGGTAGTTGCTTGCGAAAGACTGAAGCGAGAGCTAGGGAAGCTGAAACCAAGCGTCGCAGAAAAGAACATCTCTAGTTTAGATTGAGGGAATCAGAGAGTTCGCGTAGGCGAAGAAATGAAGATCCTGAGGCTTGTGAACGTGGCCGGTTGAATTCATTGCGATACTACGCGAAACATCGCAAAGAAATCCTTTGCGCCAAGAGACTTAGTGTGTGGTTTGCCACTAATTTACTAGGCTTTCCCCAGCTCCACTGGTCTCTGGTTTCTGGTCTCTGGCGCATAACTTTTTTTATTATACTACTCTGATTTTTCTGTGCTTTGTTTTATCTGCTTCTACGCTACATTATGTATTTATGCCCTTCAGATTGAATAAGTGAAATATTGTAATGGGGGTAGCCTATCTTTTATGCCTAAATGACAAGGGTTGCGAAAGTCAAATAGCAAAAAAATTATGGGGTTTTACGTGCCAAAACCACGATCTGATTATGAGGCACGCCGTAGTGGGGGACTCCGGAAATTTGGACCACGTGGGGTTCTTTAACGTGCACCAAAATGTAAGTACACGGCTGTCATATAGCATTGGTTCATGTTTTTTCACCTTGGTTTCCATCGGTTTTGTTTTTTGCCATGGTTTTTCCCGCCGAATTTAGACCCGCAATAAATGTAATGCCGGCCAAAATAGTGTTGTTGAAGGGGTTAGATGTTCTGTCTTCCACATGAAGCCTTGTTCACTGACATAGTGGTTGGCCATACGCCTGTTGTAGCTAAAATCAATAATAGTCAGTGAATAAGGCTTCTGTGTAGAAGCCGAAACATCTCATCCTTTCGACAAGCAAGTCGAAGCAAGTGTCTAACCTTCGAGTGTGTCAAGTGGCTGCCTTCTGTGCCATGATGTTATGAGAGAGAGAATGCTGAACGAGACCTGGCTGTAGAAGAACTATTGTATAAATTATTTAGCACACTCTCGTGTTTGCCAGTATATTTCTAGGGTTTTAGAGTCCCGCACCTTTACGTAAAGGGACGGACAACTGCTCAGAACTTGAATTGAGAAAACCGCTTATGGAAAAATGGCCTACCCCCTACCCTATTGGTTAAAACGAGCCAGGTTTTTCTTATTAAATGTGGATTTATATTTGTAATTCTTCGCCAAAAGTCGAGAAAAATTACCCTTGGTGCCTCTCATGGCAAAACCATGAAGATGCATAAGTGGCCTGAAGAGAACGGAAAACTGGGCCAAGTTGGTGTTGATTCATGGTAGATAAGGAACAGCGCAGTGAAAACATAGACGAAGGGAGGCGTAGACACGCCACAAGTGCTGACGTTCAACTGGGAAATTTATTGAATGAACGAGTTTATATACACTTGAACGGCGCATGCACCTGCAAGGCAGTGAACAATTCATGACATGCACCCGTGGTTAGATCAGATGATACTAAACAATAATGAATTAGCAAAAATGAAAACCATCGTGCTGCTCAGCTGTCAACAATTTCCGTGATGTAAAAAAGAAATTGGTTTTTTTGAAAGACTATTGTACGCTGACTAATGGAGTCTGTAGTCTATAGGCCTCGCAAGTTTCATGTTTCACTTGGTCTGTGTGGCGAAAATGTATCTCGGTCCAGGTGAATTCTGCAGTGCACCTGCAGTCATGTCAATGCATTGCCAAGTGTGGAGGCACTGACATTTGATTTTATTATCGTTGTGTGGCATGTTCCTACGCTGTAAGTGCCAATCTTCTTTCTTAATCGTTGGCCTCAATTCTGATGGTCATGCACAGAGACCCATCTACCGCCACTTGTTTCACGAAGGTCTCCGTCACTGACAAAGCGCCATTTTTTTGGGAAGCTGGTAGTGTGACGGCTGCAGACCAGATGTTGTATTCGTCGTTGCCATAAATTTTCAGCATATAGCGAAAGCTTTTCTGCGATGGAGATAGCAGGAAGAGCTGGAGAGTAACTTCGCTCATAAAGTTGCCTAGGCGCTTGTACATCAGGGCAAACGTCAGACCATCTTTGACGAGCACCGCCACTCGCACGGGTGGTGTTCGGGCGGTGGCACACTCCAATAAGAGTTGGTTCTCGCCCTCTGCAGGACAAAAGAGAAAACTGGCATCAGGAAACACGTCATGGCCTAGTTACAACACTCATTACCGCTTTCTAGCATGTCTGAGAGCACTAATGTCGCTGCGCACAAGTGCTCAATCACTGTTTATGTCTATTTTTATAAAGTTGTTTTTTACATCATGCGCGCTTTCTTAATAGCCACGAAAGGCACTTCAGCAGCTATCCACACGGGAGCAAGTTATATAGGTATTCGTCAAGAGGCTTTACAATTCTCCGATTTAAGAATTTGTATAGTTAAATGAATACTCCTAAAATAGGAGGATGCTTAAAGGTCCCTAAATCACTTTTTATCGAAGCGGAGAAAGACATTTGAGGTGAAAAAAGGCCATTTCAGAAATACTTTGCTCAAAAAGTACTTCAATGCGTTCAGGAGAAGTGGAGTTTTGTCAAACACTGCAGCCTCCGCTGTGATCCCCTTCTTTTTCTTTCTTTCTGGGGTTTCACGTGCCAAAACCAGTTCTGATTATGAGGCACGCCGTAGTGGAGGGCTCCGGATTAATTTCGACCACCTGGGGTTCTTTAACGTGCTCTACAACACAAGCACACGGGCGTTTTTGCATTTCGCCTCCATCGAAATGCGGCCGCCGCGGCCGGGATTCGATCCCGCTACCTCGTGCTGAGCAGCGCAACACCTTAGCTGACTGAGCCACCCCGGCGGGTTTCTGTGATCCCCCTTCCTTCTTCCATGCCTCGCACTGCTAAGGCTACGGCGGAGTGGAGCGGAGCCACAACGCTCCGCCTTCAAATCGTCAACGTGGCGCGCAGTTCAAATTTCCGCTTTTGGTGCCTACGCCGCGCTAAACGTAAGCCGAACGTGGTTGTCCTCAGAGAGCCGCAGTGCGCTTAGCCATTGGACTCGTGGCGGCACCCCGCGGCGGCCGCGGTGTAACCGACCGCAGCGACGAATAGCAGACGCTTGTTAGAATGTGCTTTATTGCGCAATAAAGCACACAGAAGAGAGTATCATGGCTCTGTTGAAACAAGGGCGTTTGAGAGAAAGGTGACTTCGCGCTCCGCTTGCGAGCTCCACCCACCGCGGACGACAGCAAAACTTGGCTGGGATGTTCACAGCAGCGTATGCTACCCGCGGTCTATGTTATTTCACCAAGCCAGAGGGGTGGTTCAGGGATCCTTCAAGCTTTCCCTTTAAGAGTGGAACGCGGCAGCATTATCGGGCTTCGTTCGCATTACATTTTATTGCGATAGCAATTATATGGACACTCAAAAGCAGATTTCTGCCGTCGCCGTCGCCGTCGCCGTCGCCGTGAGGTTCCGTATGACGTCATTTGGAGAAGAAATCGTCGCCGCGCGCCGAACGCTGTATGTGCGAATGAAAGGGCGCGAGGAGCGCGTCTTTCACGGGGAGTGAACGCCCGGCGGAGAACAAACGCGCGTTCTGCGCCGTGCTCGCTTAAGGGCTGCAGAAGTAGGCGTCTCTGTTCTCCTTCACAATCACCATGTATGTAGAGCAAACGCGCCTTCTTCCGACAAGCGAGAGGCCGTGGGGGAGGGAAGGGAGGCGACGTTTAGCTGCGGCACCAAGTGCCTATTTATATCAGAGGCTCCGGCAACAGTCACCAACGCCGCACGCATTTTGAGCGAACGCGGGCAAAACGCCGATGGCGTCGACAACAGTTCTGCGTGTTGCCGATGCTGCTGCATGTCCAAGTTTATACAGCTGATAAAGCTAATATCATTACTCCGTATAGCTCTCTACAAGTTTGCTATCGCAATTGATGCTTCGCCTTTCAGGTGAAACTGCGACAACTTTTTTCTTCTTGAGTAGGCTTGACTTCAACACACATCGTGGGAAAGCCAGCTTACAAAGACCAAGCTTACACTGATGCCTTTAAAATCGGCTTCCCTTTTAAACACAAATGCATTGCTGGGAACACATTTTTACAGGAGCAGTTGAAGCTCTTATATATAAAAAAATCAGGCAACCAGCGGGGGTAGACCGCTGGGACGGCGTCGCCGGCGCCGTGGAAACCGCGCCGCTCGCCGTCGGTGTCCTCGAGACCGGTGAAGCCGCTTCGAGCATCGGTGGGGCTCGAGCGCCGCTACTCCGAGACGCGCTGCACGTCGTCCCCCCGCTAGACGTCGAACCGCGGGGCGTCGTCTGGGCGATGGGTGTTGGCGTGCTTGGCGTCAGTGCGGTGGGTGTTGGACCACTGGACGTCAGGCGTTGCTGGTTCGTGCGAAACTCTGGCCCAGCGAGAATTGGGCCTGGCGATACGGAAGCGGCCCCCATAGGCGCCGGGTATGCGTATGACCGCGCATCCTGCATCGGATGGTTTGGCGACGCCGGTAGGGGCGTGATAACGAAGCGTGGCAACCGGGCCTGCATTTGCGGATGCATGGGTGACGGAGCGACGGGAGACAGGCCACTAGCTGGTGTTCGGCCAATGATCGGCGTCGGGTCATGGAAGATAGCCGGGTCAATCTCGGGCTGCAGGATGCTGCGCTGTGGCCTGGTCGGTGGGTGACCACCGTCTAGGCTCAGGTTGCCAGGAGCCGCGTGGACCTCGGCAACGGGATGGCTGGGATGTTCACAGCAGCGTATGCTACTCGCGGACTATGTTATTTCCCCAAGCCAGAGGGGTGGTTCAGGACTCCTTCAAGCTTTGCCTTGGAACGCGACAGCATTATCGGGCTTCGTTCGCATTACATTTTTCTTCGTGAGTATAGGCTTCACTTCAACACACATCGTGGGAAAGCCAGCTTACAAAGACCAAGCTTACACTGATGCCCTTAAAGTCGGCTTCCCTTTTAAACACAAATGCATTGCTGGGAACACATTTTTACACGAGCAATTTAAACTGTCTTGTATATAACAAAATCAGGCAATTTTGCCCTCTTTCGCGCAAAGCTCAGGCACAGTGAAGCTAACTGGCTTGTACTGCTAGGTATGAACTTGGTTGGTGCTAGGTCTTGGTTTAACTTAACTACGCATGTAGGAAGGTATTCTCGAGTGATCATTTTCGGAGGTACCTTCCCTTGCACGACATTTCGCGTGACTAGCGCTGGTCGCGTGGGCGCCTACGAGCGACAGTGCTCCTGGCATGCCACAAACGCAGGCAGGCTAACCAAGGTTGGCACAGTGTCAAGAACGCTGCTGCTTGCTGACGCCGAACGCGTTGGAGGCTAGCCGTTCGATATCAATCGGCCAGCTTAGCTGGGTCTTGCGCGACTGGCCGCTCGAGGCTGCATGCGTGTATTCGCGGGCTTCTTTCACGCTCGGTAAAACACTTACCAGCAATACCAGAAATACAGCAATACCAGAAAGCTGTATTGGTAGTTTCTCATGTTGCTCTACAATTTTTGTCATTGACACTTTTCATCTAATTAAAATATTTGAGAAGTTATTTAATGAATTACGACTAATTATGGAAGTAGGCGAAATGCAAAAAATAATGAGTATCTCGAAGCGACGGCCAACAACGTTACCTTGGTTCTGTCCAGCGACGTCGCATTTGCATAGTTTTTAATCCTGCTGTATGATAGTTGGGGCACCCTGTATATATATATATATATATATATATATATATATTAGTACACTGTTTATATTAGAAAGGGAACGCTGTGAGCAGCATGGCTGGCGCGGACCATCTATCTCGTGCTACAAATTGCAAGCGGTGCGAAGTGTTGCGCAACTACCTCGATAATCGGGAGATCGCAAGAGGCAGCCGCCGCACAGACCTCCGCTCATGCAGCACTTTGTTTGTATATAGAGTATCGGTGGACGCGCTCACCGCATGCCTCATCGATCGCGTCATTCGTGAACAGCAGACGGCGCGCTACTCTTCGTTAACGCCGACTTTCATCCCCCGCTGCGCTGCGCGTTTGCTTTCTCATCATTCGCAGTGCTGGTTCGCTCGGATATGCCAAGGGGAGCTGCCCCCTAAAACAAGTTGGATTTGTTTTACGAGCTGTTACATCCTTTTTATGCGCTGCACGTGAGTGGGCGGTCTTTCGCCATTCTCAATGGGCTGATGTGTCCTCCTTTGTATTTAAGGTGGAGAGACGGTATTCAACTACAAATAGCGTTGAGGATGTTCATGTCATGATTGGGCTGTATGAAACCTTGGGCTTGGGGGTATGTGTCAGTAGGCTCCTGGTGGCCCGTTAGCGAGTCTTAACAGCAGAACACGAAACATCAAAACATTCCCTTACATGCGTTTTGCGCGTTACTATGTTTTGTCAATCCATGTGATTATAAGCCTTTTTTTTTCGTCGTCAAGGTCGCGATCCATCACTGACTACTCTCTTTTTCAAGGAGGAAATGGACGCATCGCACTTCCGTGGTCCGCCTGGCACCTTTGGACGGTACTCCTGTACAGCTAGCTCCGCATTGCAAAGGCAAGTTTCCATACCAACGTTGCGGTGAGATGCAGTGCAAGTATTCACGGGTAATTATTACCTTCGAATAGACTTGGTGCTCTCCTTCTTAATGTGCTGACTTACCGTCCATATGATGTACTGGTGCAGCATGAACATCGACGAGGTGTTTCGCAAGGAAGTGCACTGAATTTACCCAGACACAGGTTTGGCCATAAAGGCAGCGTGTTTGCCTGCAGAACAAAAAGAAAAAAAAAAAAACATTACACCACTCAACATCTGTATAGCCGCTCCCCTTACGGCAGTGCTGCTTATGAGTTTAGAAGCTCTCGAACACCTTCCATGCCTGCTTCACAGATTTCCCAGAAATATAAATAACGGCTGAAGTTTTTCTTGCGAAAACGGGACCAATGTTAGGGGTGATATGGGGAA
The DNA here is from genome assembly GCF_013339745.2 of Dermacentor silvarum. NCBI lineage: Eukaryota > Metazoa > Arthropoda > Arachnida > Ixodida > Ixodidae > Dermacentor > Dermacentor silvarum. The sequence continues at coordinate 181,417,215 of NC_051156.1, forward strand.
ACCTATGAGTGCGTTGGTTCTGTGGACATTAATAAATATAGTTAAACCATGGTTAACAGCCTGGTTAGAGGCTCTAGATGAAACACGTAAAACGTCTCTATGCACTGAGGGGGAGGGGGAAGGGGGGGGCAAAGATCTACAGCGATGTCATACTACAGCGTAAGCTGTTATGGGCTGATTCCAATAGCCGTTTCGGGTCGCGATGATGCCGCCGCGTAACCGCTGTCGCCGGAAAGGCGAAAAGAAGTACCCGGTCTCCGCCGGGATGCCTGTTTCTATTTGCGCCCAAGCCCAGTGCTCGACCGCTGCGCCGCCATGCGCCGCCATGCGCCGCTCGCGCGTACCCTGTTTCTAGGTACTTCTTTCACCGGAGGGCCATTGCGTTAAGCCACATGCTCCCTAGTAGCGGCGAAGCTCGACCGCTGCGCCGCCATTTAAGTTTTTTTTGGGTTGCAGTGAAAAGTGCGACGATGCGAGCGTCCACACTTGCGCAAGCGGATACCGCTTTCGTTTGTGCCCCAGTGCCGCGGCGGAAGCCGCGGTGCCGGGCGCCGACGCGAAGCGGCAGTCGTTTAGGTGTTGCTACACTGCGCTCCGCAACACCCCAAATAAAAAAATACCGCTTCAGTCAGTGAGTCCCCTCCTTGATAGTGAGATTATATTTGGATCACCAAAACAGTTATAGGTTTATTTGTGAATACCTAAAACCAAATACCTAGTCGGATCTTGGGAGCATGTGGCTTAGCCGCCTCGGCCCTCGGCGAAAGAAAGTACCTAGAAACATGGTATGCGCGAGCGGCTCAGCGGTCGAGCATTGGGCTTGGGCGCGCACTCCCCGCCGGGATCGAACGCAGTCCCGCCGCGCGGGAGTGCGATGCTTTACCACTGAGCCATACAAGCGCTTGCTATCTGGCAGCGAAAAAAAGCCTATAAACGCAGACGATCCGCGCCTCCGCCAATGGGGTGGCGCCGTCTAGTTAAGACGAAGACGATGAGATGCCATTCAGACGAGGCGCCCAAAATAAAAAATAAAAAAAAACGCGATGCCCAGTCTCCGCTAGTATGGTGGCGCCATCTAGTTAACATGCCTGTGAACGCTTCGTGCGCAGCTCGCCATCGACGCCGAGCGCACAGTTCAGATCGTTCTCGTCAAAATGAGGTGAAGATGCTTTGTAGCAAAGACCCTGTGCGTGGTGCCGAAATTGGAGCTACTCTTGAGCCGCTCCACCAGCTTACGCTGTGACTGTGCTGCGTGCGCCGCGCAGGTCTGTGACCTCTTTAAAAAAATGACACCATGCTATCATCGACGTGTATCGAACGTTTTTAACGTGTAGGTTAGTTATAGATAATAACTACTATAAAATAATTACCGAATACTTGTAATACTTGTCCTTCCCTATTTCCATACATTCTACGAAGCGTGTCGTTTATTTTCCCTGTCGTCTCGGAGATCTAGGGCGTGATCTTGTACGCGTTCTAAAATGGAACGGAGGCGGTCCGTTCCATCCGGCCGCACACGATTGGTCAATTTGATCGTCACGATTCAAATTGACCAATCGTGTGCGGCTCACGGTTCAAATTGACCAATCGCGTGCAACTCGATGGAACGGACCGCCTCCGTTCCATTTTGGAACGCGTACAGGATCGCGCCCCTAGGCATACAAGTTGTTCTTGTTTCGCTGAAGTACAGAAGCGCATTATAGATGACGTATGATCAATGTTTTATCTGCGAAGATTAAAACATCCTTTGTAAATAATTGTTTATTCAAGTGATCCACAATGTCGCACAGCCGCTATCTGTAATGTTGCACGAATTCCTAATTGAACTGACATTCAGTAGAAACGTAATACGATTGGGCGGTATAGCAAGCTTGGTGTGTGCCAAAATTTAACGTCCGTGAGCTAATTGGAACCTTTGCAAATAATAACTGAACCCCAATTTTCCCCCTATATATAGCGGTATACGAGCTTTCTAGTTGGTTGCCCCGATGTTCTCGGTGAACTAAAAAATCACGTTGCTTATACAAGGTGAAAAGGGGTCACGTTATGTGTAATTGCAGATAAATATTAACGTAGGTCGGTTAATTGCGGCCTTTCCAATGAATCAGGTATTCATATGCCCCCAGGCGTTATGATTCAGTAGTACCGAGTACCGTGAAATTGATCTCGCTGAACTGCAATAACAAATTCCACCGAGTTTTAATGTAGCAGAAATAGGGAAAAACGCTATGGAGAATCTGCATACGAAGCTAAATGCTTGTGGACGAAATACTGCCTTTGCAAAAAGTTCCAAACAAAGTGGCTGAAAGAGTCTTAGAGCCGGAATTAGCTGTTTCCCAAAGCCGCGAGAGAATTCTACGCTACAACAAATTTAGTTTTGGTGGAAACAGGGGGCGTTTTAAGTGTAATGTGTGGCCAAACTATAACTTCAGTGGCCCAGTTAGTAGATATAGCGACTGAGGTTAGGTCCAGTCGACGAGCGAGAGAACAAGGAACCGTTCAGGCCGAAGGCAGGAGCAGAAGCAGCTATATTTTATTCTTTTATTTTTCTAACCTCGTATAGCACGCAGCACGAGGAACGAGGCATATGCGCCTCACATGCACCTGAGCGCGAGATAAATAAAAGGCGGTCGATGACTCCCCTGAAGGTAGGCGGGTTTGGCTCTATCTATCGCCACAACTTCTTCACGTCCGTTGAGCTCGATGGTGACACTCTTGTTTTGCAGTCCAGTTGAGCACCTTGAAAGGACCGTCGTAGCGAGGCGTAAGGGATGGTCGGATGACTTCACGCCGGGCGAAAACGTGGCAAGCTGTAGTCATGTCCTTGCCGAAAAAAACGCCAGTCGACGATGCATCCCGGCAAGGGCAAGGACGCAGGCGTAAAAACAGGAAGCGGAGCTGTTGAACGTTGGATAGGGCGTGGCTACAATAGCTGGCGCGAAAAATTAACCAGGCATACGCAACGTTGTGCCATAGACCAACTCCGCAGTTGTCCAGGTGAGGTCTTCCTTCAACAAGACGAGCGCACGCCAAGCAGGACGAGAGGAAGATCTTCAGCCCAAGAAGCGCGAGCCTGGTGAGCCATCAAGGCGGGTTTAATTTGACGATGATGGTGTTCGACCATGCCATTGGCCGATGGGTGATACGCGGCAGCATGGACATGGCGGACGCCAAGCAGACACATGAGTTCGCGGAAGAGATCACATTCAAACTCTCGGCCGGGAACGGTGGGAACAACGCTTGTGCATCCGAAGCGTGAGATCCAGCCACTAGCTGACAAACGCTGACGCCACAGTAAGTGCCATTACGCTGGTGAGAGGAAACGCCTCAGGCTAGCAGGTATAACGGTCCACACAAGTGAGGATGCAGCGAGCACCTCTGAATGGTGGGAGTGGGCCAACGATATCGATGTGAACGTGATCGAACCGAGCGTCGGGTGGGCGAAAGGAGTATATTGGCGATTTCGTGTGTCGTGTCGTGTTGGAGCGTTGACAGTGCAGGCATTCGCGCACCCAGCGTCGCACGTCAGAGTTCACACTCGGCCAAACAAAGCGGGCCATAATGAGACGCTGCGTAGCATGAACTCCGGGATTACTTGTTCCGTGAAGCTTGGCGAATATTTGACGGCGGAGGCGGAGTTGGACAAACGGACGTGTTCGACCCCGTGAGACGTCGCAAGCGATGGTGCCCGAAGAAAACGGAAGGGGAGCGTCGGACAGCACCAGTGACGTGCTGTATGAGCGGATGTCCCGAAGTTCGACATCTGTAAGTTGCGCTGAGGCGATTTCTTCCAAATGGGGGCGTTGGTATTGCGTCGGTACGGGAGACGGCATCTGCGGCTGCATTGACTGGGCCTTCAATGTACCGAACATCTACGGTGAATTCGAAGATAAAGTTGAGGTGTCGTGTTTTTCGTGCGGTGTAAGTGTTGTGGTTACCGCGAAAAGCGAACGTCGAAGGCTTGTGGTCGGTGAGGACGTGAAAGCTGGAGCCTTCCAGCAGATGTCGGAAATGTCCAATGCCTAAGTATACCATGCCACCAGCAGCTCACGACCGAACGCGCTGTATGGCGTTTCTGCAGGTTTCAGTTTCTGCGAGGAAAACCCGAGTGGGTACCAGGAGTGTCGCTGGCGGTGGCCAAGGCAATAACCACATTCTGCAGCAGGCGCTGAAGGAACAGTTCCCACAGCAGTGGGCTGTTTGCGTCCAGCCTACTGTCACTGAGAAGCCGCAGCATGCGACGTAGAAGTTCCAACGGTCGCCGGTCGCCGAGCACCTCTTCGTTGAGAAGCCGCTGAAGACGCCTGCGCACAGACACAGACGTGCGGCACAGCACCGTCGTTTTAAAGTGGTCATAGGGGGTGGTTTGGTGGGGCGCGTCCACTATGTCATAGAGCTCCGCAACCACCTTCGTTGAGAGTACGGAGACAGCCTGGTAGAACTTCGCTTGTTGCGAAGTAATGCGCCGAAGGGTGAAGATGGCCTCCACGTGTGTGAACCAGGCTGCAGGATTCTGTGGCCAAAACGATGGCAGGTGAATCTGCTTGGTGGCGATGCCCTCTGCGCCAATTGTTGGTCTGTTGTTCATGGTCCCTTCCACGATGTGGTGCTTGCCTTGCGATCACGTCCGGGTCACTACCTTATATCGCCTTTCCCAAATGCACTTGCAAATGCAATGCGCCACTGTCGCATTCATGTAAACGGGGCGATAGGGACCAAGGTTAGGTCCACTATAAGAATGCGTGAGTCGGCGAGCGCAAGAACAAGGAACCGTTCAGGCCGATGGCAGGAGCAGAAGAAGCTATATTTTATTATTCTTCTATTTTTGTAACCTCGCAGCATGCAGCACGAGGAACGAGGCAGATGCACATCACATGCACCTGATCGCGCCAAAAATAAAAGGCGGCCGATAAAGACGATGGCCGCTAGAGTAGAGTTTAAAATAATTGCTGAACCCACGCTATCAATTCGGTTTCTGCTTTGTACTAGGCTCCTAGTACCATGTCCACAGTGAACTAGACTAGGCACCCTGCATATATGTGGCTATAATTAGAAAAATATTTTGGGTTATGTGTGGGCACAGTTCAGAAAGCTTATATTCGAAATGCACCTTATACAACGAAGTTCGTAAGCTGCTTGCACGATCCCACGATATTGTTCAGGGCATAATAATAGCAGAACACCGACGAAACAGAAAAAAATAATCGGATAGTGCCAGCATGGGAACTGGTTCAAGCACTATACCCACGCAAATCCTAACGTTAGCCACTAGCTTAATAAATGTTATTTCGCCTCGGCCTTGCGTTCCTACGATTGGCGACACCGGACGTTTCACAGGTCGCAGCTTAGCGCCTTAAGATGGTACATTCTTGTAGATGGACGCGAAAAGGCTAACCGCGAGGGTCGTTTCAAGAAAGCTACTTTCACAATGACACCGTCATTCTGCACACCCACGTTGCTTTACAGCTGTAACGCTGTATTGGGCCTACTTTCTTGGAGTCTCTTCATTCGCAGACAGGCAGTTTCTAAGGCCACTGAAATGAGTTGCTCAACAGTTAAGCCTTCCATTATATTGGTACGTAGGAAGACGCAGACGAAAAGCTATATACAAGTATATTTACAAAGAAATGCGCCGCACTTGGCCAAGAAGCCACAGCCCGCAGTAGCCTCTAATCTTCGTCGTCGTCTTCACACTGCTCGCCTCTTCGTCAAGGCAAATACTGTTACGTAGCACTACCCCCGGTGGCAAAAGCGCCGTCCTGGAGCGATTAAAGGCCGGACTCTGAAGCAGTGTAGTAGGCCTTGAGCCTACTGACGTGCACGACATCACTAGATGCCAGAGTAGACGGCGAGGTCGAACTCACAGGTTCAATTTCATACGTCACAGGCGTCACCTGGCGCAGCACGCGGTAGGGCCCAGTGTATCGCGAAAGGAGCTTCTCTGAAAGCCCGATGTGACGAGAGGGCGACCACTGGAGCACGAGCGCACCAGGCGAAAACTGCACGTCACGGTGGCGGGCGTTGTACTGACGCTGCTGAGTGGTTTGCGAGGCCGTCAGTCGAGCACCGGCAAGCTGGCGTGCATGGTCGGCGAGGGCGATGGCGTCGCGCGCATACTCGCTTGTTGAGATCGCACCAGGAGGAAGTGCCGTAGCAAGGGGCAAGGTCAGTTCGCGACCGTACAGTAAATAAAATGGAGAAAATCCGGCGGTGTCGTGCCGGGAAGAATTGTACGCAAATGTGACGTAAGGAAGGGCAATGTCCCAGTCGTGGTGGTCCTTGGAAACGTACTTGGACAGCATATCGGTAAGGGTACGGTTTAACCGCTCCGTCAGGCCATTCGTTTGAGGATGGTATGAGGTAGTCAGATTGTGTTGAGTGGAGCAGGAACGCACAATGTCGGCGATAACTTTCGACAGGAAGTTGCGACCACGGTCAGTAAGCAGCTGTCGCGGGGTGCCATGAACCAAGATAATGTCACGCAAGAGAAAGTCCGCAACGTCAGTGGCGCAACTGGTAGGGAGAGCCCGCGTGATAGCGTATCGGGTGGCGTAATCAGTTGCGACGGCTACCCATTTGTTCCCCGAAGATGACGTGGGAAAGGGGCCGAGGAGGTCTAATCCAACACGAAAGAACGGTTCCACAGGGACGGTGATCGGCTGGAGATGACCAGCAGGAGCACCTGAGGTGTTTTCCGACGCTTGCAGGGATCACAGGCCGCAACATAGCGTCGGACGGAGCGAGCGAGACCAGGCCAATAGAAGCGGCGCCGGACGCGGTCGTACGTGCGGGTTACCCCAAGATGGCCTGCAGTGGGTGCGTCATGCATCTCAAAGAGCACAGTCCACCAGATATGTTACGTAGGAAGACGCAGACGAAAAGCTATATACAAGTATATTTACAAAGAAATGCGCCGCACTTGGCCAAGAAGCCAAAGCCCGCAGTAGCCTCTAATCTTCGTCGTCGTCTTCACACTGCTCGCCTCTTCGTCAAGGCAAATACTGTTCCGTAGCAATATTGTTACGTGTAGCTGATGCCAAAGGCTATTTACAGTTTATTTACAGGGAAATCAACGGAGGCCAAGATGGCGTCGCTATATCGAGTGGGAACATGTCTTCCTGCTCTTCAGTGCAGCCACACTGTGGCGGCTGTTCCGTATTATCACCCCCGGCAGTAGAAGCCCCGTCCCGGTGCTTAATCAACACATCCGCGGTGAAAGGTGCGTGGTATGGCTTTAGTCCCGCCATGTGAACGATGCCACTTGCAGCTGACGACGACGCTGAGGGGTCGGATGATTTCATATGTGACATCGGTCACTTGTCGCACCTCACGGTATGGACCAGTGTAACGCGACAGCAGCTTTTCGGAAAAGCCCACACGGCGGATTAGTGACCAGAGGAGCACCAGAGAACCCGGTGAAAATTGCACGTCGCGATGGTGGCAATCATAGAGGCACATCTGATGCTCCTGTGGGTCCTCTAGATAGGTGCAACCGAGCTGCCGCGCGTGGTCGGTGTGTGCGATCGCGTCGCGGGCGTATTCAGTGGCTGAACGTGCGGGCAAGGGCAGCAAGGTGACCAAGGGCAACGCGGGTTCTCGGCCATATAGGAGATCGACTGGTGAATAGCCGGCGGTGTTGTGACGCGATGAATTATACGCGAACGTCACATATGGTAAATGAAGATCCCGGTCGTGGTGGTCGGCCGCAACGTACTTCGAAAGCATATCGGTGATGGTCCGGCTGAGAGGCTCCATGAGGCCATTGTCTGTGGGTGGTAGGACGTGGCGAAGTTGTGCTTTGGCGAGCAGGAGCGGAGGATGTCCTCGGCCACTGCCGAGAGAAAGCTACGGCCACGGTCAGTAATAAGTAATTGGCTCGGAGCACGGTGCGCTAAAATGTTGTCGTAGAGAAGAAAGTCAGCGACGTCAGTAGCGCAACTTGTCTGGAGGGCCCTTATGATGGCGTACCATGTAGCGTAATCGGTAGCGACGGCGACCCATATATTTCCGGAGCCGAGAGAGGAAACGGCTCAAGAAGCTAGGTAGCCCAACACGGAAAAGGATTCGGGCGGGATGTCGATTGGCTGGAGACATCCAGCAGGAAGCATGGAGGGGTTCTTCCGGTGCTGATAGGGCTCACAAGCGACAACGTAATGCCTCATGGAGCGGGCGAGACACGGCCAAAAGAAGCGATGGCGTACACGCTCGTATACGCGCGAGACGCCCAAGTGACGAGCCAAGGGAGCGTCGTGAAGCTGGCGCAGGACAGTCGAACGCAGGTTTGATGGAATGACGAGCAGAAGGGTGAGGCCATAGGGATCAAAATTGCAGTGGTATAATGTCCCCTCCTTGAGGAGAAACATCCAGAGGCGTCACCAGGCGTTGGGTCCAACCGGTCGATGAGGGCTCGTAACGAACGGTTGTGGCGTTGATCGTTGCCGATTTGAAGCAACTGGGACACAGAGACAACAGCAGGGATGGCGTCCGCATGTGCCGGTTCTTTGACGTGGTAACGGGACAAACACTCTGCATCCTGGTGCAAGCGTCCCATCTTATATACCCCGGAGAAGGTATGTTTTTGCTGGCGTAAAGCCCAGCGATTGGATCGTCCAGTGGGGTTCTTGAGCGACGATAGCCAGCAGAGAGCGTGGTGATCAGTAATGACATACAAGGGGCATCCGTACAAGTACAGGCGAAACTTCGCGACGGCCCACACAAAAGCGAGACAACCACGCTCTGTGATTGAATAATTGGGCTCGGGGGGTGAAAGTGATAGAAGTCGACTGGCATAGGCTATATTGCGATTAGGTACACGCTGACATTGTACTAACACTACTGCAATGTCGTGACCACTGTATCAATTCGAAGTTCCGTTGAGGCAGACGGGTCAAAGTGGGCCAGGATTGGAGGCGTGGTAAGGAGAGTAGTGAGATGCGAAAATGATGCGGAATCATCAGGAAATCAAGAAAACAAGACGTATTTCTTCAAGAGGTCAGTAAGGGGGACGTGCGATGGTCGCAAAATGCTTTACAAAGCGCCGGAAATAGGAGCACAACCCTACGAAACTACGAACATCCTTTGTAGACTTCGGGATAGAAAGTTCGTAACGGCGCAAATTTTGGCTGTATCAGGTCGCACGCCTCTGACATCCACGGGGTGTCCAAGGACGGTGATGTGGCACCGAGCGAAGTGGCATTTTGACGAGTTCAACTAGAGACCGGCCCAGTGGAACACGTCAAGAATCGCTGAAAGACAATCGAGATAGGTGTCGAATATGGGCGAGAGAACGATGACGTCGTCCAGATAGCACAAACAGATGGACCACTTACTTGAACTCCTGAAGCAAAGGGTCCATCATTCGTTGAAGGTGGCGGGCGCGTTACAGAGACCAAGAGGCTTTGAACTGAACTTGAACTGATAAAGACAGTCAGGGGTAACAAATGGAGTCTTCTCTTGGTCCATGTCATCGACGTATATGTGCCAGTAGCCGGACCGTAAATCGATAGGAAAAAATAGGTGGCAGCATATAGGCAGTCCAGAGCGTCATCAAAGCATCGCAAAAGGTAAACGTCCTTTTTGTGATTTCGACCAGGTGGCGATAATCTACACAAAAGCACCACGTTGCATTCATCTTTTTGACAAGTACGACGGGAAACGCCCAGGGACTACAGGACGGCTCGATAATGTCCTTTTCAAGCATATTTTTGTAGCGAAAGCTACACTGGTCGCATTCTCGCCGTTTCGCTGCGGCCGGTGCAACGCCTCCTAAAACTTCCAGGCCTGCGCGTCACGTGCCACGACGCCGTCTACGTCACGACGCGGAGGCAGATGGCTCTCCGGCCGCGCGTGCGGCTGTATTCGGCCGTGGCGCCGTTGGTATGTTGCGCTGAGCTTGTACGCTGCCATGTTCATTGCGTTTTATTTGTGGTCAGGCGTGATCACGTGGGCTTTGTCAACGACGAGTGAAAGCCCCTTGCATTTGTGGATGTCAGTTGGTTTGTGTTTTCAGCAACGAACATCGCACAACCAGCAAGCGAAGCGATTTGGCATCCGGTCTATTACTGCTTCATGTGAACTCAGTATCATTTTCGGGCGCGTTCACAGTCTTGTGTATTGCTTTTCGTTGTCAAATGTGACCCACCAATAGGGCGATTCTTGCAGTCGACGATGTAGGCTGTCCTACCTGGACAAAACAGACTGTCCAAAACTTTAAACAAGGATCTTGCATCGTTTACTGGGTCTGGAACAGATTCTATCAGCCTTTTGACTGCAACTCCTTGATAACAGGCACTAAGTTTGAGGCTGTCAAACACTGTTAGGGAGGCATTCAAGCACGGTTCACTTTCGTTTACAATGTACAGGAACATTGTGCACCTCTCTATGTACGACAGTCCACACATCTGGCACTGATGTTGCTTGAAGGCATGCTTTCATTTCTTGGTGTGTTGAAAAGCGTTGCCTTTCTTCCTCCGCTTCATACTATGCAACAGATTCTTGGATAGCACGAGCAAGTTTCAGGCATCCTGTCGGGATCGCTTAATCTCTGGCGCTTCTCTCGAGCTCTGTTTTCCTTCGAGAGGTATGAAGGACACCAGGGGAACACGCTAGGCACAGACCCAGGGCGCAGACGTGGCACAGGCAATGGTACTTCTACCACTTTTCCCTTCTTCCAGTCGGTATACGATGTCGTTCGTTCCAAGCATGATGGGTCGAAGTGAACGGCACAGACCTGCATAATACAAGATATGCATGTGAATGACTGAGCAGCCAGTATAAGAAAACATTACTCATGCGCCCTGGACTAACGCAGCAATAAAATGCCCCACAAATGTTATGGATTTCCTGCATTTACTTCCTAACTGTTGTGTAATAGATACGTAAACACTAACACTTATTAACAAAAATATTGTTTGTGTAACAAAACAAGCAAGAAAATGATTCATTTAGGGCAAAGAACAATAAATCTGCGCACAGATTATCATCATCACCAGCCTATATTTATGTCCACTGAAGGACGAAGGTCTCTGCCTGCGATCTCCGATTACCCCTGTCTTGCGCTAGCTGATTCCAACTTGCGCCTCCAGATTTCCTAACTTCATCAGCCCACCTAGTTTTGTACCGTCCTCAACTGCGCTTCCCTTCCCTTGCAACATATACGCAGGCACCGACAATACATATATAGCAAAATTTAAAGCTATTCAACCGCCTTATTAGCATGCTGAATTATTTCCCTAGGGCTAGCTTCCGCAGTCTTCGGCGTTGAGTCTTCCATCAAGACTTTTGCATTTGACAGCTTACACATGAGCATGCACTGATTAATACAGTTAAGCCCGTTTCACATGGTGCGATTTTGTCGCACGTGCGAATTCGCAGCTGCGGAAAATAGGCCGCTGGACCCTTCGTGCGTGCGTTTTTTCGATGTTCGGCGTGCTGAACTTCTCTGCGAAAAACGCAGATACGGTGGTAGCCACTGTAGCGGTGCAAACAGACGACCAATAGAAGACGGCTCGCTCATATGTCATCGCCAGTCAGAATGCTTAACGAGTATGCGAAAAACGCAGCTGCCGTAGATCCATGTGAAACGGGATTGCGAATTTCGCGTCTGCGGAAATCGCAGCTGCGAAAAACGCGCTGCAAATTCGCACCATGTGAAACGGGCTTTATGCGAAGTTATCAGAAGGTTGCGTGTTTGAATCACGCAACCAATATTGTAGACATAGCGTGCATGCGTTGCACATGAAGAAGTTGCTTAAGCACGAGTAAGCACACATCTACAAACATAAACCTGTTTATACAAAAATGTGGCGAGGCGAGAAGGTGGCAAAGACTTCCGACGCTGCTCGACGAGTGTCCCGTTCTGATCTCGTCGAAAACCTCCGAGCCGCCCCCAGAGGCACCGGCAACAGTCACCAACGTCGCGCGCGCTCGGGTTCGCGAACGCGGGCTAAACGCCTACGGCGTCGACAACACTTATGCGCGTTGCTGGTGCTCCTACATATTTACGCACACGTACAAAGAACTGAACAGACGCTGCGGCAACCAAGCAGCAAGTAGTCGACGTGATGCACCGGGCGTAAGGGTTAACAAAAAAGATTTTCTTTGTGCCAACATACCGACGACACCTGTATGTCATTCGCACGCGCGACGTTTGACAGTCTGAGAAAACCGAAAACAGCACTTCGAGAAAAATGCAAACTAAATAATGCACTTGAAAAGTATTCTTACCTTGGTAGATGAAGTTGGCACGAAATCTTTCCTCGGAATGGCACGCAACCACTTCTCCAACGTGTCGTCGTCATTTGGAAACGAAAACACCTGAACTTTATTCTCGGCATTATAGTTGCCGGAGCAGCCCGTTACACAGCACTTATTGCACAGAACACACACACACACAAAGCACATTGCAGCATACCACGAATAAAACGCGCACAAACCGCGATGGCAAACGATTGGGTTGACCGCGACAGCTATGCCACGGCTGCTGAATAAAAAAAAATAAAAAAGAAGCGTTTTTTTTTTATCCAGCGGCCATGTTCAGGGTTAGCTGAGCTAAGCCGCAGGAGTTTTTTACTTCCTGTTGGATAACAGCTCGTTGCGACGCAGAAACGCAATATGGACGTCGGTGAATAGGGTTCGCATCGCCAGTATTTATGCGAAAATGTCGCGATAGCCTTCAAGAACACGCCAGAGGGCTTCATATTGAGCAGGTGTAAGGTCAGACGAAACGATCTTCGCTATGTTGACGCCACTGCAGTGGGATGATGTCGCGGTATGGCCTGGGCCGTAACAATCTTCGACTGTGAAGGGCTCGACCTAATCATCCTGCAGAGCGCTAATTATAGCCAAAGAGATCCCCTGTGGACTTGCGCGGTTAGTGCGATATTGACAAGGGGAAGGCAGGTGCAGTTGCCACTAATTGTCAGCACAGTGTACGGAACGGCAACACCATGTGTAAGCATGGCGGCTGAAATTGGTGCGGCCATGTAATTGCCGTCAGGTACAGCTGGTGTGGAAAACAAGTCGGCGTGTGCCACAGATTTAGGCGGTAGGCGAATAAATTCCATACAGCCCTAATGACTTGGAGGTGGGTTCACAGGGTCGGCAAGAAGAGGCAAATAAAAGTCAAGTGAGCTGGCCGAACAGTTAATGAGGGCAGATTGACTGGCAAGAAAATGCAGACCGAGAATGAGTTCATGAGGGCAATGCTCGATGCGAAGAGAACGACGGTGTGACTCGAAGCAACCGTGAGTCGGGCAGAGCACATGCCAACAATAGCGCAAGTCCCTCCGTCGGCGACTCGTATACAGCTCGGTTCGGGGCAGGCGTCAGAACTTTCTTGAGCCGACGGTGAACAGCAGCACTATAATAATGGACACATGCGCCCCGGGGTCAATCAACGCCCACACAGGAACATTGTAAACGAGAACGTCCAAAATATTCTGGTTCGTGGGTAAGGTCAAGCGAGGATTTTTTGCCAATGTCGTCAATGCAGTTTCACCTACAAAAACTACACTGTCTACTTTTCCGATCGAGGGTGCTGCGAATACGTCTGAGAAGGAGCATGGCGTGACGGGGGCGAATGAGATTTACGGTGGGAGGGAGATGGTGAGCGAGAGTAGCGGGGTCGTGTCAGATGTGTCGCAGGGTCAGATGATGGGTCGGGCATAGAAGGAGCGAAGGAAAAGGGCGAACAGGAGGGGCGAGGGAGGTAGTCAGAAAAATAGCGTGTCGCAGAAGTCTAGCGGCTGCGGCCGTGGGGAGCGATATGGCCAATGCATCGGCAATTAAAACAGATCCGCTTGTCGTCCACAGTTCGCCATTCGGACAGGTTGCGCTGTCTATAAGAGGAATAAGAACAGCGGGGTGGATACGTGTGGTGAGAAAGAGGTTCTGAGCGCACGGAACGATCGGAGTGCAGGGCGACGTTTGACAACTCTTGACGGACGACGACCTGCATCAAGGAGATCGTCGCCCGAGAAGGATCAGACGACGGGAATGAAGGGGCCGCCGGTTGGACTGCTTTGACCTCACGACGAATGATGCTGGTTAAGTTGTCACACAGGTTAAGTCGCACACGATATGCTTCGCTTACCCCCATTTTCTCTACAGGGGAAGGGCTGGTGATTTTTCTTTATCTCACATTTATGGCTTTCTGATTCATTCACGAAAAAAGATGCTAACTGTTTTTGCAGATTGTGTTAGTTGATGTGAAATCACTGAAGTTGGACAATTGAGAAAGTTGAATCCACGATTGTCTTTTTTTTTCATATAAATGAGGTGTATAAAACGGTGTTCATTTCATAACATGACAAAATATTCTTCTTGGATTTATTTCCCCAGCGAGAGCAAAAATGTTCATTTCAAATCTTCATGAGTTTCCTGGCGCCGAGTTTCAAAGCTGGTAAATCTGAAAAATGTGCTCTCTTTAGGTGCGGAGGAAGAAAATCGGAACTTTCGCCAGTATTACACAATGTTCCCTTCTTAAATTTCTTTGTTAATTTTTCCCAAAATGATAGCTGTGATACTTGGCGGTAATACGTACGCTAGAATTGACTGTATTTACTCGGGAACTTTCTTGCTAAATATTCTTAGAGCCGTAAACAAAACAGGTTTTCTTTGGGAGCTAACTATGAGGTGAATTTAAGCGGCGAAATCTACAATAACCACGTGTGGCCAACACAGCGCTTGTGCATTTTTCTTTCGTAACGACAACATTTTTTCTCGCAATACTAGATATATTTAATTGTCATCAGTACTCAGGGAGAAAACTGACATCGTTTTTCAATCAAAATTAAGAGTGCGCGTCGGATGTGCTCGGCCAAACTTATCTGAACGCAACCTTCTCACTTGTTCAACGCTTTCAAGGTCGGCGTAAGAAATTGTGGGCCCGCCGTTCTGTGCTGCGTACCACTATACACGACAAAAGCGAGACGATCATTTGCGAATAACATTACGAATAGCAGCGCATATCATTGTCGTGTCTGTGATGCACTACGAGGTGCAGCCACGCAACTGCCGCATACAACGACGACAAGATTTATTAAGGTAAAAAGAACACAACACGGACACGAACGCAGTTACGTGGTACAAAACAGCATAATTTTTGCTTATTTTAGACAATCGCCATGATATAGGCACGTTTTAACACGCATTATATCTGTCTCTGCGTTCTGGCAGAAGAAAAACATGAAAGCTGGCGTTTGTTAATTAGCCACTTCTATGAGTACTTACAATGTGTAGTACGTGTCGCACAATACGTACATTAATAACCGCAATCAATTTCTGGAGGTCTCGTGTGTGTGCTCAAGAAGCACACTTTCCTTTGATTGCATGGACACAGCACGTGATCTGCAAGCTTAGAAAGCTACTTTATGTTGCCTGACAGTTGTGCCACGTATATAGCCGATACGTAGAGATGAACAACAATGTGATTGGCTCCTTTTACTTGGTGAGAACTGCTTCTGTCTGCAAAATGGAGAAAAGCTGCATTTTGACTCTGATGATGCTTATAAGAAACATTCATGTTTATTGGGCACCTCAGGAATAATTTTGGCATCTACAACCAGCCCCTAAGGTTGTAGGTCACCTTCCACTGTGCTCCCTAACAAACAATAGTTAAATTCGGACAAGTGAGCCACATGTAGACCATACACACAGGCTGAAATTTTGTCAGTGGATGTGGTGCCTCCAACCTGACGGCGTCGTCAAATGCTTGCTTACCTAAAGCTGCATCTCTCTTCATGGTGCTGCTCCATGCCTAGTTCGAGCATGGCCTCGCACCCTGCGCGCCAATGTGTACATCTGGTGTACATCGCCTGCATTGTAAAGTACACAAGTTCATTAATCGTACAAGATAGAAGACACGAAAATAGGAGCGAGCATTTTGGAACTGGTAAATAGCTCGTGTTCACTACTATGTTTTAAAGGGGCCCTGAAGCACATTTCCTGAAGCCTCGAAATTCCCTTTGAACGAGTACGGTGCCTACCAGCAATATATTACCGAAATAGTTTTTGAAAGACATAGTACGAGCGAAGACACTTCGTGTGCGGCATTTACCTTACGCACAACTGTAAGTGCACAGCAGGGCGGGAGTGCACGCTCCCGTGCTTCAGCCTGGCCGTGCTAGGTGGTGCGTGGACCAGCTTTTCCCCACACGTATTAGCAAATTCAGATTGCGCACTTTGGAGCGCTCAATACGAGGCTCAATATGAAGCACGTCTGGCCAGGTGCGGTCGGGAAGTGACCGCGTAATTTGGAGGCTACTTGAGTGTTCCAGACTAACCAAAATTAGCGAGAGCTGACGCATACGACACCCCGATAAGCAGTGGGCAAAGTTTCATTCCTACGTGGGCTGGCGCGGCGGAGCGTGAGCAGACGATGGCAGGTCAACGTTTATTTATTGATGTAAGCTACTGGGCCATTAACTACTTTGTGTAGGAATCTGCTACATGTCGAAATTGGCCGTCCCAAAACGAGTGAGGAGAAGGCTTCTGGTGAAAAGAGTGTTTGAGAAGACGTTATATGAGCCCCAGGCGTAGCGTACGAGTGCAAAATTCGGCTGAGATGTTCACAGTAGCGTATGGTATACAGAAAATTGTAAAGCTCAAAAACCCATTTATGAGTGTGACAACCAGTCCCGTGGAAAACAGAGACCGCAGGTTGTTTTTAAGAAAGGAAACAATTATCCTCCTGATGATAATATTATGCTACTGGGATATCTCATACGCGTCTCACAAAAGAAATGCTTCGCCGTCAGGATCAATTGGAATTAACTGAATTCGTTTTATAGGAGGAAGCAACGTGAAAAGAAACTTACAGTAGAAGGTGCGAAAGCACAAGCTGTTAGGAGGACCTTCACATCAAAGGTTAAATACAGTAATTGCTAAACAAGAAAATAGTAGTAAACATTGCAGTATTAGAACAATCAAAAGAAAACCTAGGCAGGAATACGAAAACTGTGGACAAAATTTGAAAAGGACATTTGATCATGTGGTTGTTGAATATACCGATGGAATTGAATATGCAGAAAACTTAAAGACCTAAAAAATGCACAAAATAAAGAATAAATCAGAAACAAGTGCAATGGGCTAGAAAATGTCTGTTTTGTAGTTGCACTAATATCCCAGGATCACAGCAATTAAAAAAAAAACGGTATCTCCAATCCACGCTTTGAAGGTGGTTGGACAGCGAAGCTGTCAACGACGCCCACAACGATTACCCATTGTGACGTCACTTGAATTAACACACGTGGCTCTACAAAGCTTGGAACCAGAGACAAGTGAAATGTACTTAACCACCCCTTTGTTACTTCACAACGACATTATATTCCCGCTGTTCTTCTGGCGTTTTTACTTCCCGTGATCTACCTATGGTAGCCTGGAATGAACTGAATTAGTCGCTAGACCGTGGTGACGTGACTACGTGATTTCTATGCCGTTGGGTTCTTTTCCACTCGGAGTAGCTTACGCAAAAGTAATCTTTACCGGGAAACACACGCGGGAGAAGGAATAAGCTTCGCACTATTCGGAGACGTCATTATGATACATTATACGGTTTGTAATTCACACGAGAGTTTCGAATGACGTCAAATCCATGTCGAAGCAGCTGCAAGCCTAATCTTTACCAGAACGCGTCGGAGGGTGTTCCCATTGTTCACACGCGCCTTATCATCCATCGTGAGCTTTTGATGCTTGTTTTGTGGCTTTTCTTTTGAAAAACAGTGCTGAGCTGTATGCTGCATGCCTGATTTCAAAGAATATATGCTGCTTGTATTCAATTTTTAGCCTGACGTTTTTTTCTTACGCCAACGACACTAAAATTTACTTCGCTGGTAGAGGTATATAGCTTCGCTGTCAACGAAGAGAAGGACCAATGATTGGGTACCAGCCGTGGTGGAGTCTGAACCCAAGCAAGCTGCTTGTGGCATTCGATGAAAGAAAAGATGACTTGGATGCTTATTTGCACAGATTTGAGACAGTTGCTAAAAGCCAGAATTGGCCAGAGGATCGATGGGCCACTGCGTGTAGCACGTGTTTGAGTGGCGAAGCACTTGAATAAATGGGTGTCTACGGTAGGCTGACGCCAACCGATGCCTCTAATTATGGAAGGGTGAAAGCCGCTCTACTAAAGAGATTTAGGTTCACAGTAGAAGGCTTCCGAGACAAGTTTAGGACTGGAAAGCCCGCCGATGGCGAGACTGCCACGCAATTTGCCGCGCGGCTCAGTCACTATTTTGATAGGTGGACCGAACTTTCAGAGACTGCACAGGAGTACGGTGCGCTCAGAGAGCTTCTGATCAAGGAGCAGTTCCTCATCAGTTGCCACCCGAGCCTGTCACTCTATCTCTGTGAAGAAAGGAAAGCTAAAAAAAAAAGGTTTTTTTTTTTTATCCAGCGGCCGTGTTCAGGGTTAGGTGAGCTAAGCCGCAGAACTTTTTTACTTCCTGTTGGATAACAGCTCGTTCCGACGCAGAAACGCAATATGGACGTTGGTGAATAGGGTTCGGATCGCCAGTATTTATGCGAAAATGTCGCGATAGCCTTGAAGAACGCACCAGAGGGCTTCAGCTTGAGCAGGTGTAAGGTCAGACGAAACGATCTTCGCGATGTTGACGCCACTGCAGTGGGATGACGTCGCGGTATGGCCTGGGCCGTAACAATCTTCGACTGTGAAGGGCTCGACCTAATCATCCTGCAGAGCACTAATTATAGCCAAAGAGATCCCCTGTGGACTTGCGCGGTTAGTGCGATATCGACAAGGAGAAGGCAGGTGCAGTTGCCACTAATTGTCAGCACAGTGTACAGAACGGCAACACACTGTGTAAGCATGACGGCTGAAATTGGTGCGGCCGTCAGGTACAGCTGGTGTGGAAAACAAGTCGACGTGTGCCACGGATTTAGGCGGTAGGCGAATAAATTCCATACAGCCCTAATAGATTAGAGGCGGGTTCACAGGGTCGGCAAGAAGAGGCAAATAAAGGTCAAGTGAGCTGGCCGAACAGTCAATGAGGGCAGATTGACTGGCAATAAAATGCAGACCGAGAATGAGTTCGTGAGGGCAATGCTCGATGCGAAGAGAACGACGGTGTGACTCGAAGCAACGGTGAGTCGGGCAGAGCACATGCCAACAATAGCGCAAGTCCCTCCGTCGGCGACTCGTATACAGCTCGGTTCGGGGCAGACGTCAGAACTTTATTGAGCCGACGGTGAACAACAGCACCGCACTATAATAATGGACACATGAGCCCCGGGGTCAATCAACGCCCACACAGGAACATTGTAAACGAGAACGTCCAAAAAATTCTGGTTCGTGGGTAAGGTCAAGCGAGGATTTTGTGCCAATGTCGTCAATGCAGTTTCACCTACAAAAAAGAAAATGTCACAGTTTCGCCTTAAGGGCGAAGCAATGAATGCGATAGCAACACAGCAATGTCATACGAAGTAAGGTGAGCGGCTTTGGTAGCAATATGAATTGTAATTGTAGTAAACATGAGCTGATTAAGTAAGCAGGTGTGCTGCGGCGTAAGTAGACCGACATGAAGAGAGACTCGATGACCACGAGAAGGCGCGTGTGAAACGGTGGTGTTGATGACAAGCGCTTCCCGTGGGCAGCGCGTGCGAAGGGACACACCTGTAGCGCTGCACTGCTGATCCGGGCAGCATTGCATGTGTAGCGTGCGTTGAAAAATGTGGCCCGACTGAATGAACAAGCGTGGTGTGAGCGCGCACAAACAAACATCACACTGAATCAAACTCATTCAAACTGAATTCAGTGTGACCAAACTGATCACACTGAATGACTGCAGACGACGACCATCAAAACTCTGGCAGCAAGCGGATACGCCGCAGCGGCGAAGGTACGTGCGGTCTATCGCTTCAACGGAAACTGAGCGGCGAATGCACGGCGCATAAAGGTCAGAGCCATGTGGAGATAAGAGACGGTGCGAGCGAGCGACGAGCGCGGTTGTTGGCAGAGTGCACGGTGGCAGAGTAAAAGTGCGCCCCCCCCCCCCCCCCCCCCGCTCCCTCCGGCGCTGACTTCCCGCTTCCTTGCTTGCGCGTGGGAGATTGAGTGCGTTCGCTCTCCGTGATAGCGCGCGTCCCCGCACGCTTCCGCTCAGGCATACGGCACGCGGCGAAGATTTTATCTATAGGGAACTTCACGGCGACGGCGACGGCTACGGCAGAAATCCGGTTGAAGTGTCCATATAATTGCTATCGCAATAAAATAGCGTGTCGCAAAAGTCTAGCGGCGGCGGCCGTGGGGAGCGATATGGCCAATGCATCGGCAGTTAAAACAGATCGGCTTGTCGTCCACAGTTCGCCATTCGGACAGGTGGCGCTGTCTATAAGAGGAGTAAGAAGAGCGGGGTGCCTACGTGCGGTGAGAAAGACGTCCTGAGCGCACGGAACGAACGGAGTGCAGGCCGACGTTTGACAACTCTTGACGGACGACGACCTGCATCAAGGAGATCGTCGCCCGAGAAGGATCAGACGACGGAAATGAAGGGGCCGCCGGTTGGACTGCTTTGACCTCACGACGAATGATGCTGGTTAATTGTCACACAGGTTAAGTCGCACACGATATGCTTCGCTTACCCCCATTTTCTCGACAGGGGAAGGGCTGGTGATTTTTTTATCTCACATTTCTGGCTTTCTGATTCGTTCACGAAAAAAGATGCTAACTGTTTTTGCAGATTGTGTTAGTTGATGTCAAATCACTGAAGTTGGACAATTTAGAAAGTTGAATCCACGATTGTCTTTTTTTTTTCATATAAATGAGGTGTATAAAACGGTGTTCATTTCATAACATGCCAAAATATTCTTGTTGGATTTCTTTCCCCAGCGAGAGCAAAAATGTTCATTTCAAATCTTCACTGAGTTTCCTGGCGCCGAGTTTCAAAGCTAGTAAATCTGAAAAATGTGCTCTCTTTAGGTGCGGAGGAAGAAAATCGGAACTTTCGCCAGTATTACACAATGTTCCCTTCTTAAATTTCTTTGTTAATTTTTCCCAAAATGATAGCTGTGATACTTGGTGGTAATACGCTAGAATTGACTGTATTTACTCGGTAACTTTCTTGCTAAATATTCTTAGAGCCGTAAACAAAACAGGTTTTCTTTGGGAGCTAACTATGAGGCGAATTTAAGCGGCGAAATCTACAATAACCACGTGTGGCCAACACAGCGCTTGCGCATTTTATTTCGTAACGACATTTTTTCTCGCAATACTAGATACATTTAATTGTCATCAGTACTCAGGGAGAAAACTGACATCTTTTTTCAATCAAAATTAAGAGTGCGCGTCGGATGTGCTCGGCCAAACTTATCTGAACGCAACCTTCTGACTTGTTCAACGCTTTCAAGGTCGGCGTAAGAAATTGTGGGCCCGCCGTTCTGTGCTGCGTACCACTATACACGACAAAAGCGAGACGACCGTTTGCGAATAACAATACGAATAGCAGCGCATATCATTGTCGTGTCTGTGATGCACTACGAGGTGCAGCCGCGCAACTGCCGCATACAACGACGACAAGATTTATTAAGGTAAAAAGAACACAACACGGACACGAACGCAGTTACGTGGTACAAAACAGCATAATTTTTGCTTATTTTAGACAATCGCCATGATATAGGCACGTTTTAACACGCATTATATCTGTCTCTGCGTTCTGGCAGAAGAAAAACCTGAAAGCTGGCGTTTGTTAATTAGCCACTTCTATGAGTACTTACAATGTGTAGTACGTGTCGCACAATACGTACATTAATAACCGCAATCAATTTCTGGAGGTCTCGTGTGTGTGCTCAAGAAGCACACTTTCCTTTGCCTGCATGGACACAGCACGTGATCTGCGAGCTTAGAAAGCTACTTTATGTTGCCTGACAGTTGTGCCACGTATATAGCCGATACGTAGAGATGAACAACAATCTGATTGGCTCCTTTTACTTGGTGAGAACTGCTTCTGTCTGCAAAATGGAGAAAAGCTGCATTTTGACTCTGATGATGCTTATAAGAAACATTCATGTTTATTGGGCACCTCAGGAATAATTTTGGCATCTACAACCAGCCCCTAAGGTTGTAGGTCACCTTCCACTGTGCTCCCTAACAAACAATAGTTAAATTCCGACAAGTGAGCCACATGTAGACCATACACACAGGCTGAAATTTTGTCAGTGGATGTGGTGCCTCCAACCTGACGGCGTCGTCAAATGCTTGCTTACCTAAAGCTGCATCTCTCTTCGTGGTGCTGCTCCATGCCAAGTTCGAGCATGGCCTCGCACCCTGCGCGCCAATGTAAACATCTGGTGTACATAGCCTGCATTGTAAAGTACACAAGTTCATTAATCGTACAAGATAGAAGACACGAAAATAGGAGCGAGCATTTTGGAGCTGGTAAATAGCTCGTGTTCACTACTATGTTTTAAAGGGGCCCTGAAGCACATTTCCTGAAGCCTCGAAATTCCATTTGAACGAGTACGGTGCCTACCAGCAATATATTACCGAAATAGTTTTTGAAAGACATAGTACGAGCGAAGACACTTCGTGTGCGGCATTTACCTTACGCGCAACTGTAAGTGCACAGCAGGGTGGGAGTGCACGCTCCCGTGCTCCAGGCTGGCCGTGCTAGGTGGTGCGTGGACCAGCTTTTCCCCACACATATTAGCAAATTCAGATTGCGCACTTTGGAGCGCTCAATACGAGGCTCAATATGAAGCACGTCTGGCCAGGTGCGGTCGGAAGTGACCGCGTAATTTGGAGGCTACTTGAGTGTTCCAGACTAACCAAAATTAGTGAGAGCTGACGCATACGACACCCCGATAAGCAGTGGGCAAAGTTTCATTCCTACGTGGGCTGGCGCGGCGGAGCGTGAGCAGACGATGGCAGGTCAACGTTTATTTATTGATGTAAGCTACTGGGCCATTAACTACTTTGTGTAGGAATCTGCTACATGTCGAAATTGGCCGTCCCAAAACGAGTGAGGAGAAGGCTTCTGGTGAAAAGAGTGTTTGAGAAGACGTTATATGAGCCCCAGGCGTAGCGTACGAGTGCAAAATTCGGCTGAGATGTTCACAGTAGCGTATGGTATACAGAAAATTGTAAAGCTCAAAAACCCATTTATGAGTGTGACAACCAGTCCCGTGGAAAACAGAGACCGCAGGTTGTTTTTAAGAAAGGAAACAATTATCCTCCTGATGATAATATTATGCTACTGGGATATCTCATACGCGTCTCACAAAAGAAATGCTTCGCCGTCAGGATCAATTGGAATTAACTGAATTCGTTTTATAGGAGGAAGCAACGTGAAAAGAAACTTACAGTAGAAGGTGCGAAAGCACAAGCTGTTAGGAGGACCTTCACATCAAAGGTTAAATACAGTAATTGCTAAACAAGAAAATAGTAGTAAACATTGCAGTATTAGAACAATCAAAAGAAAACCTAGGCAGGAATACGAAAACTGTGGACAAAATTTGAAAAGGACATTTGATCATGTGGTTGTTGAATATACCGATGGAATTGAATATGCAGAAAACTTAAGGACCTAAAAAATGCACAAAATAAAGAATAAATCAGAAACAAGTGCAATGGGCTAGAAAATGTCTGTTTTGTAGTTGCCCTAATATACCAGGATCACAGCAATTAAAAAAAAAACGGTATCTCCAATCCACGCTTTGAAGGTGGTTGGACAGCGAAGCTGTCAACGACGCCCACAACGATTACCCATTGTGACGTCACTTGAATTAACACACGTGGCTCTACAAAGCTTGGAACCAGAGACAAGTGAAATCTACTTAACTACCCCTTTGTTACTTCACAACGACATTATATTCCCGCTGTTCTTCTGACGTTTTTACTTCCCGTGATCTACCTATGGTAGCCTGGAATGAACTGAATTAGTCGCTAGACCGTGGTGACGTGACTACGTGATTTCTATGCTGTTGGGTTCTTTTCCACTCGGAGTAGCTTACGCAAAAGTAATCTTTACCGGGAAACACACGCGGGAGAAGGAATAAGCTTCGCATTATTCGGAGACGTCATTATGATACATTATACGGTTTGTAATTCACACGAGAGTTTCGAATGACGTCAAATCCATGTCGAAGCAGTTGCAAGCCTAATCTTTACCAGAACGCGTCGGAGGGTGTTCCCATTGTTCACACGCGCCTTATCATCCATCGTGTGCTTTTGATGCTTTTGTGGCTTTTCTTTTGAAAAACAGTGCTGAGCTGTATGCTGCATGCCTAATTTCAAAGAATATATGCTGTTTGTATTCAATTTTAGCCTGGCGTTTTTTGCTTACGCCAACGACACTAAAATTTACTTGGTTCGTAGAGGTATACAGCTTCGCTGTCAAAGAAGAGAAGGACCAATGATTGGGTACCAGCCGTGGTGTATTCTGAACCCAAGCAAGCTGCTTGTGGCATTCGATGAAAGAAAAGATGACTTGGATGCTTATTTGCACAGATTTGAGACAGTTGCTAAAAGCCAGAATTGGCCAGAGGATCGATGGGCCACTGCGTTGAGCACGTGTTTGAGTGGCGAAGACTTAGTGTCTACGGTAGGCTGACGCCAACCGATGCCTCTAATTATGGAAGGGTGAAAGCCGCTCTACTAAAGAGATTTAGGTTCACCGTAGAAGGCTTCCGAGACAAGTTTAGGACTGGAAAGCCCGCCGATGGCGAGACTGCCACGCAATTTGCCGCGCGGCTCAGTCACTATTTTGATAGGTGGACCGAACTTTCAGAGACTGCACAGGAGTACGGTGCACTCAGAGAGCTTCTGATCAAGGAGCAGTTCCTCATCAGTTGCCACCCGAGCCTGTCACTCTATCTGAAAGAAAGGAAAGCTAAAAAAAAAACTTTTTTTTTATCCAGCAGCCGTGTTCAGGGTTAGCTGAGCTAAGCCGCAGCAGTTTTTATTTCCTGTTGGATAACAGCTCGTTCCGACGCAGAAACGCAATATGGACGTCGGTGAATAGGGTTCGCATCCCCAGTATTTATGCGAAAATGTCGCGATAGCCTTCAAGAACGCGCCAGAGGGCTTCAGCTTGAGCAGGTGTAAGGTCAGACGAAACTATCTTCGCGATGTTGACGCTACTGCAGTGGGATGACGTCTCGGTATGGCCTGGGCCGTAATAATCTTCGACTGTGAAGGGCTCGACGTAATCATCCTGCAGAGCGCTAATTATAGCCAAAGAGATCCCCTGTGGACTTGCGCGGTTAGTGCGATATCGACAAGGGGAAGGCAGGTGCAGTTGCCACTAATTGTCAGCACAGTGCACGGAACGGCAACACAATGTGTAAGCATGACGGCTGAAATTGGTGCGGCCGTCAGGTACAGCTGGTGTGGAAAACAAGTCGACGTGTGCCACAGATTTAGGCGGTAGGCGAATAAATTCCATACAGCCCTAATGGCTTGGAGGCGGGTTCACAGGGTCGGCAAGAAGAGGCAAATCAAGGTCAAGAGAGCTGGCCGAACAGTCAATGAGGGCAGATTGACTGGCAAGAAAATGCAGACCGAGAATGAGTTCATGAGGGCAATGCTCGATGCGAAGAGAACGACGGTGTGACTCGAAGCAACCGTGAGTCGGGCAGAGCACATGCCAACAATAGCGCAAGTCCCTCCGTCGGCGACTCGTATACAGCTCGGTTCGGGGCAGGCGTCAGAACTTTCTTGAGCCGACGGTGAACAGCAGCACTATAATAATGGACACATGCGCCCCGGGGTCAATCAACGCCCACACAGGAACATTGTAAACGAGAACGTCCAAAATATTCTGGTTCGTGGGTAAGGTCAAGCGAGGATTTTTTGCCAATGTCGTCAATGCAGTTTCACCTACAAAAACTACACTGTCTACTTTTCCGATCGAGGGTGCTGCGAATACGTCTGAGAAGGAGCATGGCGTGACGGGGGCGAACGAGATTTACGCTGGGAGGGAGATGGTGAGCGAGAGTAGCGGGGTCGTGTCAGATGTGTCGCAGGGTCAGATGATGGGTCGGGCATAGAAGGAGCGAAGGAAAAGGGCGAACAGGAGGGGCGAGGGAGGTAGTCAGAAAAATAGCGTGTCGCAAAAGTCTAGCGGCTGCGGCCGTGGGGAGCGATATGGCCAATGCATCGGCAGTTAAAACAGATCGGCTTGTCGTCCACAGTTCGCCATTCGGACAGGTTGCGCTGTCTATAAGAGGAGTAAGAAGAGCGGGGTGGATACGTGTGGTGAGAAAGAGGTTCTGAGCGCACGGAACGAACGGAGTGCAGGCCGACGTTTGACAACTCTTGACGGACGACGACCTGCATCAAGGAGATCGTCGCCCGAGAAGGATCAGACGACGGGAATGAAGGGGCCGCCGGTTGGACTGCTTTGACCTCACGACGAATGATGCTGGTTAAGTTGTCACACAGGTTAAGTCGCACACGATATGCTTCGCTTACCCCCATTTTCTCTACAGGGGAAGGGCTGGTGATTTTTCTTTATCTCACATTTATGGCTTTCTGATTCATTCACGAAAAAAGATGCTAACTGTTTTTGCAGATTGTGTTAGTTGATGTGAAATCACTGAAGTTGGACAATTGAGAAAGTTGAATCCACGATTGTCTTTTTTTTTTCATATAAATGAGGTGTATAAAACGGTGTTCATTTCATAACATGACAAAATATTCTTCTTGGATTTATTTCCCCAGCGAGAGCAAAAATGTTCATTTCAAATCTTCATGAGTTTCCTGGCGCCGAGTTTCAAAGCTGGTAAATCTGAAAAATGTGCTCTCTTTAGGTGCGGAGGAAGAAAATCGGAACTTTCGCCAGTATTACACAATGTTCCCTTCTTAAATTTCTTTGTTAATTTTTCCCAAAATGATAGCTGTGATACTTGGCGGTAATACGTACGCTAGAATTGACTGTATTTACTCGGGAACTTTCTTGCTAAATATTCTTAGAGCCGTAAACAAAACAGGTTTTCTTTGGGAGCTAACTATGAGGTGAATTTAAGCGGCGAAATCTACAATAACCACGTGTGGCCAACACAGCGCTTGTGCATTTTTCTTTCGTAACGACAACATTTTTTCTCGCAATACTAGATATATTTAATTGTCATCAGTACTCAGGGAGAAAACTGACATCGTTTTTCAATCAAAATTAAGAGTGCGCGTCGGATGTGCTCGGCCAAACTTATCTGAACGCAACCTTCTCACTTGTTCAACGCTTTCAAGGTCGGCGTAAGAAATTGTGGGCCCGCCGTTCTGTGCTGCGTACCACTATACACGACAAAAGCGAGACGATCATTTGCGAATAACATTACGAATAGCAGCGCATATCATTGTCGTGTCTGTGATGCACTACGAGGTGCAGCCACGCAACTGCCGCATACAAGGACAAGATTTATTAAGGTAAAAAGAACACAACACGGACACGAACGCAGTTACGTGGTACAAAACAGCATAATTTTTGCTTATTTTAGACAATCGCCATGATATAGGCACGTTTTAACACGCATTATATCTGTCTCTGCGTTCTGGCAGAAGAAAAACAAGAAAGCTGGCGTTTGTTAATTAGCCACTTCTATGAGTACTTACAATGTGTAGTGCGTGTCGCACAATACGTACATTAATAACCGCAATCAATTTCTGGAGGTCTCGTGTGTGTGCTCAAGAAGCACACTTTCCTTTGCCTGCATGGACACAGGACGTCACGTAATCAGCGAGCTTAGAAAGCTACTTTATGTTGCCTGACAGTTGTGCCACGTATATAGCCGATACGTATAGAGATGAACAATCTGATTGGCTCCTTTTACTTGGTGAGAACTACGTCTGTCTGCAAAATGGAGAAAAGCTGCATTTTGACTCTGATGATGCTTATAAGAAACATTCGTGTTTTTTGGGCACCTCAGGAATAATTTTGGCATCTACAACCAGCCCCTAAGGTTGTAGGTCACCTTCCACTGTGCTCCCTAACAAACAATAGTTAAATTCCGACAAGTGAGCCACATGTAGACCATACACACAGGCTGAAATTTTGTCAGTGGATGTGGTGCCTCCAACCTGACGGCGTCGTCAAATGCTTGCTTACCTGAAGGTGCATCTCTCTTCGTGGTGCTGCTCCATGCCAAGTTCTAGCATGGCCTCGCACCCTGCGGCCCAATATGTGCATCTGGTGTATATCGGCTGCATTGTAAAGTACACAAGTTCATTAATCGTACAAGATAGAAGACACGAAAATAGGAGCGAGCATTTTGGAGCTGGTAAATAGCTCGTGTTCACTACCATGTTTTAAAGGGGCCCTGAAGCACATTTCTTGAAGCCTCGAAATTCCCTTTGAACGAGTACGGTGCCTACCAGGAATATATTACCGAAAGAGTTTTTGAAAGACATAGTACGAGCGTAAGACACTTCGTGTGCGGCATTTACCTTACGCACAACTGTAAGTGCACAGCAGGGCGGGAGTGCACGCTCCCGTGCTCCAGCCTGGCCGTGCTCGGTGGTGCGTGGACCAGCTTTTCCCCACACGTATTAGCAAATTCAGCATTGCGCACTTTGGAGCGCTCAATACGAGGCTCAATATGAAGCACGTCTGGCCAGGTGCGGTCGGAAGTGACCGCGTAATTTGGAGGCTACTTGAGTGTTCCAGACTAACCAAAATTAGTGAGAGCTGACGCATACGACACCCCGATAAGCAGTGGGCAAAGTTTCATTCCTACGTGGGCTGGCGCGGCGGAGCGTGAGCAGACGATGGCAGGTCAACGTTTATTTATTGATGTAAGCTACTGGGCCATTAACTACTTTGTGTAGGAATCTGCTACATGTCGAAATTGGCCGTCCCAAAACGAGTGAGGAGAAGGCTTCTGGTGAACAGAGTGTTTGAGAAAACGTTATATGAGCCCCAGGCGCAGCGTACGAGTGCAAAATTCGGCTGAGATGTTCACAGTAGCGTATGGTATACAGAAAATTGTAAAGCTCAAAAACCCATTTATGAGTGCGACAACCAGTCCCGTGGGAAACAGAGACCGCAGGTTGTTTTTAAGAAAGGAAACATTTAGGAAAGGAAACACAAGCATAATTCTAGTAGATTCCAACTATATATAATATAAAGAAATTGATTAATGTGATATAGAAATAAATGTTCAAGAACAAGCATGAGATTCATGGTTTTTGCGAACTGTATCTCAGTTGTGACCATATTTAGAAGAAAGTACCGCACGTACTGCATTGCGGCTTGCTCTGTAGCTTTAGGACACATTTATCTAGTTCCTAGACATAGGCAAAATAATTTTGAATTTTTACTTTTTGGATAATTTGCTTTTGAAAATTGCCAAATATCCCAACCTTCTGTTGTAAACAGCCCGGCAACTACATGCTCAAGGAAGCTAAATTTTGGATAAATTAGAGTTCAAGGAATTTATATTTAGGACGCAAAATTTCATTCATATAACTTTATTATTTTTCCTAATAATGCGGCCGAAAGTAAGCAACATTTGGAATTCTGGTTTTATTTTTTCCCATTTTTGCGGGAAGGTACTAAAGCTACGAAGCTGTGATTGAAAACTAATAAAGGTACATGAATGAAATTTTGCGTCCTAAATGGAAATTCCACTGTTTATATAATTAGGCATTTGTTGCCGCAGCTAAACGTCACCTCCCCTCCTTCCCTCCCGTCCCCCCATGGCCTCTCGCCCGACGCAAGAAGTCGCGTTTGCTCTCTCTCTCTCTCTCTCTCTCTCTCTATATATATATATATATATATATGATTCTAAAGGACGAAAGAGAAGCCTAATTCTGCAGACCATCAGGGAGCACGGCGCGGAACGCGCGTTTGCTCTGCGCCGTGCGTTCGCTCCCCTGTGAAAGCGCGCGTCCCTCGCGCCCTTTCACTCGCACATACAGCGTACGGCGCGCAGCGACGATTTCATCGACGTTGACATCATACGAAACCTCACGGCGACCATTTGCCCGGGCCCGTTTTTACGTTGGGCGGCCCGCCCGAGCCCGATCAAAACTTTTATGGCGAGACCCGGGCCCGGCCCAGGCCCGGAAATAATCTACGTTACCCGCCCGGCCCGGCCCGCCACCCCTTTACCTTAAGCCCGAGCCCGGCCCGAGCCCGGCTCGAAACCGGCCCGAACCTGGCCCGAGACCGAAAAATACATGTTTTTCAGAGTTGAGAAGCCCGAGAATAACTCGCAGAAAGCCCGAGCCCGGCCCGGGCCCGCGTCAAAAAACCCGAGCCCGGCCCGGGCCCGAGTCAAAAAGCACACGCCGTGCCCGAGCCCGGCCCGAGCCCGTGAAAAAACTGCTCTACCCGGCCCGGCCCGGTCCACGTGGCCGGGCCGGGCCCGGGCTTTCGGGTAAGCCCGAGCCCGTGCAGTGCTCTAATTAAGGGACTACCAGGTTTGAATTTCATAGTCTTGTGGGGGCAGTGACACAATTACTAACGCGAACCAGAATAACAGAAAAAATGTGGGACAGGGCATAGTGCTCTGTCCTGTCCCACCTTTTTTTCCGTTATTCGTGGTAGTAACTAGAGCACGGGCCCGGCCCGGCCCGTGGGCCGGGCCGGGCCGGGTAGAGGAGTTTTTTCACGGGCTCGGGCACGGCGTGTGCTTTTTGACCCGGGCCCGGGCCGGGCTCGGGTTTTTTGACGCAGGCCCGGGCCGGGCTCGGGCTTTCTGCGAGGTATTCTCGGGCTTCTCAACTCTGAAAAACATGTATTTTTCGCTCTCGGGCCGGGCTCGGGCCGGTTTCGAGCCGGGCTCGGGCCGGGCTCGGGCTTAAGGTAAAGGGGTGGCGGGCCGGGCCGGGCGGGTAACGTAGATTATTTCCGGGCCCGGGCCGGGCCCGGGTCTCGCCATAAAAATTTTGATCGGGCTCGGGCGGGCCGCCCAATGTAAAAACGGGCCCGGGCCGGGCCCGGGCCGCAATAATCGGCCCATGCAGTGCTCTACAACCGGCAGCTTGACGGACGTCATGCGAGCCATCTCGCTGCTGTCGCAGCAGCTAGACTACATTGTTTCGACCACCTCCCGTTTCCCGCTAGCAGCCTTACCATAACTGTCTGCCTCGGAACTACCGAATGACCCTATTCCGTGGATACAAGCAGCCAACGCGCTCGGGGTATGCTATGCCTGGCCAGACAACACGATATGGCTGGTTGCTGCGGGGCGACTTCGAGGTGGTGCCAAAGCGTTGGACAACTACAAAGGACACAAGTACCGGTCTTCGGCTGAATGGAGTGAAGAAGCCTTAGTAGCTGCTTTCCGCCCACTCCCCTGTGCCTGCAGCGACTCCCACCAGAAATGATCCGCGGTCGTGGATGGCGAGATGCACCGCCTGGACGAGCCCACTTTCCATCCAGAGCAGTCAGCGACGCGGCCTACAGGCTCTCCATCACTTGGGCATATGGAAGCGCCGGCTCATCGGGTGACGCCGTCGGCTTCACTCCAACCGGCGGGAATAGCCCGGCAAACCACTGCTCTTGCTGTGAGCCACAACCAGGCGGCCTCCAAGCTCATACTTTCCAGAAGATCCATTCAACCCATAACAACGGTTGGCGGAAGCGAAGTTCGAGTTCACGAGCGACGGCCCTCTATGCCTCTGAACATCGTGGGCCCGTCGAGCTGCGATGATGGGCAGCTACTGGTCCGCAACCGTGATCGATATACTTCTGGACCCACCGGGTTCGTACGTCGAGATTTCGCAGCAACCGTTGGCCGAACGTGCGGCCATTCCTTCCGCACTGAATGAGGTCTTGCTAAAGGAAGCCAAGGCTGCTGGCCTCACTGAGACCATAAATATCGCAGACCTTATCGTGCCACCGAAAGCTCCCTATCAGACGGACAAGAGCCCATAGACGCAAGCGCAAAAACAGCTGTATCCTGGTTCGAGCGCGAAAAATATCGCAGCTTCTGACCAGGCATCGCTTTTGGCTCCGCTTTCGAACATAGACGAGTCTGCAGCAGTCGGTATTTTGTCGAGCTTGGCAGATTCGAGTGCATCGGCGAGCCTCTATCCGT
Source organism: Dermacentor silvarum (assembly GCF_013339745.2). Classification (NCBI taxonomy): domain Eukaryota; kingdom Metazoa; phylum Arthropoda; class Arachnida; order Ixodida; family Ixodidae; genus Dermacentor; species Dermacentor silvarum. The sequence goes on from NC_051156.1 coordinate 181,449,207, forward strand.
CACCGGCAACGTTGCGAAGAGGCACGCTACGGTTGGGCAGAGGATTTCGCTGTTTTCACTAAGCGTCAGTGCGGCCAGCCGCTGTTCAGTATGCCATAGTTTGCCAAGTGCGACGAGATAATCGTCGGCGAGGCATGCGACCCGAGCGCTACACTCAGTGCCGACCACCGGAGAAGCAATAACTAGCTCCCATTCCCAAGAGATGTCGATTATAGATTTCTATCACCAGCGCGCCCTCACAACCACCTGAGCTATCTTTGGCAGCATGGCCGAGTGTAATAAGGAGAAAGACGCACTGAGGCTCGCACGCTCGGACGGTGGGTGCGGGCAGAAAGAGCAGACGACGAAGCAGAAAGTAAACCAGGTGTACTGGCGCACGGTCAGCTCTCTGTTCCTGTACAATATATATCTGTTCGACTACATATATATGTAGTCGAACAGAGATACATCGAATCTGAAGGGGATCACAAAAACGTTTGAACACGAAAAGAAGCGTTTTGAACATCCGATTTAATGTTATGTTGAATGTTATGTACAATCTGCGATCCCACTAATTACCCCTTTCATGCATGGTGGTCAGTGTAGGTGACCACAATACAAATGTCGCAGTTTCGCCCAAAAGGCGAAGCATCAATTGCGATAGCAAATTATTAGAGAGCTATACACAGTAGGGATAGTAGTTTTATCGGCTGCATAAACTTGACACATTCACTTACTAACTGAATTAACAAGCCGGGTGTCAGCGCGCACAAGCAAACATGAATAGATCACACTCGATGACCGCAGACAATCACTGTCAACAGGCTGGCGTGAAGAAGGGCGGCCGCCGCAGCGAGCGAAAGTTCCTGCGGTCTATCCTTTCAACAGAAACTGAGCAGCAAAAGCAGAGCGCATACACACGTCACAGCCGTGTGGAGATCGCTTTCAAGGCACGGTGCGAGCGACAACACCGATAGCCCGCAAAGTACAAGAACGCATTTGTTGGCAGAGCAGAAGCGCCCCCACCCACTCCCTAATGCATGCACTGCCTTCCCGTGTTCCTCCTTTCACATGGGAGATTGCGTCGCCAGTTCCCCTTCCACCCGGTTGCAAGATACGCATTTGGAGCCACAGCACAGCGTCGCCCCCACCCCTCCCTACCTCCCGTACCCCCACGGCCTTTCGCGCAACGGACGCGTTTGCTCTCCGCCGTGCGTTGGCTCTCCGTGAAATGGCGCGTCCCCTGCGCACTCTCACTCGCACATACGGTGCACGGCGACGATTTGATAGCCTTTGGACTTTATATGGAACCTCACGGTGACGGCACGGCGATACCGACGGCAGAAATCCGCTTGAAGTGTCCATATAATTGCTATCGCAATAATAAAAATCACAATGAAGCGTCAAGTTGATCCAAAATGTATTTTCGCCAATACAGCCAGTAGGATACACTACTACGCTACGTGTTACATGCAAAATAAAAGGTTACGTGTAAGTTCACATAATTTTGAGCCCGTAGAAACTTTCAGGATTCAGCGTGGGCAACGGCATCTTGCTATAGTGCTGTTTCTTGACAATAAAAAACACTCCCTAGATAACTAGCGCCATCTGGCACACTCTCCGAGAAGACTAAAGGGAAAAAGCACCGTTCCTGAAAGAGTTAACGTTAATTTTAAGTTTGGTGATTAAAACCATTAATAGTCCATTTAACTCTTCGTTTGCCTTAACTTCTAAATCATAAACGTCGTCGGCTGTAAGCATAATGCAAGCGTCGTCGGAAAACAAAAAGACTGTACCAGATTTCAATTTTATTGCTAAGTCATTAATACGTAAAGAAAATAATAATGGCCCAGGAAAGGATCCTTGCGGCCCCCCAGTGCTCACCTGTTCCGGGCTATCTTCCATGTGGGAAGCTGGCGCCTGTTCCATGGGCCCTGAACGGAGAAAATTTTCAAAATAAAGACATTATTTCACTAGCACGAACAAGACTTAGGACGATAAGGAGAAGCACGCTGAACATGTCATAAGTGATTTTAGTTCTACGTACTCATGTCTCAGTTAATTCTTTTTATTTGCCATCTTGTCCACTTAGAGATTCACTCATACACGCTGAGCATTCTAGTGGCACTGCCGAGAAGTTCGCGCGTGGATTTTTACACAAGAAGCGTGGGGCGCTGGTGCCTGCGAACCCTGAGAATTGTTCCCTCGCTTGCCTCACACTCAGTGGCGCACACTCAGTGATTGAATTTGGTGACAGGTCATTGAATAGCGGCACATGCCCAGTGCATTCATGGTGCAGATCGCTGTAGCATTGGCTTGAAAGGCGTTCATTTAAAAGCGAGACCTACCCAGTGCATTTGTGGCGAAGCATGGTAATGCGTCAGGTTGCTGCCCTTCAGGAACCCTTGTCATGTGGGTTCAATTCTGCTCAGCATCGGAGAAATTTAAAGCACCCTTTCCGTCATCGTAGAGCAGTGCACTGCCAGCGGCACATAACTATACCCAAGTTGGCTTCAAAGACGGTCATCGAAGAGCAGCACGTACGTACTGGCACATACCCAGTAATCCAACATTGCATCACACAGTTTCATTGGAGACTAGCACTGACCGAGTGGCCCATAGCCAGGGAGCCAAGTTGGAATCAAAGATTTTCTTCGAACTGTGGAGCCTACTCAGTCCCGCACCTACAGTGAGCCATGTCGACGTGAAAAAGGGTCATTGAAGAGCGGCACGTATGTACACATTGCCACATAAGTTAGTCCGATGGTTGGTTTATAACCCTGTCCCCTTAGCACAGGAGCCCGATGCGCTACTCATTCCACTACCGACTTCACAGTGACCCAGGTAGGCGGGAAAAGAGTTAGATACAAACACACAAAGATAGATAGATAGATAGATAGATAGATAGATAGATAGATAGATAGATAGATAGATAGATAGATAGATAGATAGATAGATAGATAGATAGATAGATAGATAGATAGATAGATAGATAGATAGATAGATAGATAGATAGATAGATAGATAGATAGATAGATAGATAGATAGATGACCGCTGGGATACCGGAAAGGCCAGGAGAGGAGGATGGCATTGTTTTTTTTTTTAATTTTGTGGCGCGCCCGCGGCGCGTAGCGCTGCAGCGTCTGAAATCGTTGATCGCGATCGCATTCTGAACTCGATGCGAGTGCTTACTAGAAATGTTCAAAAAATATCTAAGGCGGTTTAGGGGCCCTTTAATATATAGAACAGATATCATGCTTGAAAAGCTTGCGGGCCTTTATATGCAATGCCTCACGACTTCAAGTGTACCAGAAAGCTGAAAGAACGTCAAGATTATACTCATCCATAAGAAGGGAGACGTTAAAGAATTGAAGAATTATAGACCCATTAGCTTGCTTTCAGTATTGTATAAAATATTCACCAAGTTAATTTCCAATAGAATGAGTGCAACCCTTGACTTCAGCCAACCAAGAGAACAGGCTGGCTTCAGGAAGCGATATTCTACGATGGATCATATCCATGTCCTCAATCAGGTAATAGAGAAATCTGCGGAGTACACTCAACCTCTCTATATGGCTTTCATAGATTTTAAAAAAGCGTTTGATTCACTAGAGATACCAGCAGTCATAGAGGAATTGCGTAATCAAGGAGTACCGGAAGCATACGTGAATATCTTGGCAAATATCTACAAGGATTACACAGCAACCTTGGTTCTCCAGGAGAAAAATAGAAAGTCACCTATCAAGAAAAGGGTCAGGCAAGGAGACAGAATCTCTCCAATGCTATTCACTGCGTGCTTAGAAGAACTATTCAAGCTCTCAAACTAAGCAGCCTTCGGTTTGCAGATGACATTGTCCTATTCAGCAACGATGGGGACGAATTACAGCGAATGATTGAGGACCTTAACCGAGAAAGTGTAACAGTGAGGTTGAAGATTAATATGCAGAAGACAAAGATAATGTTCAATAGCCTGGGCAAGGGAACAAGAATTCAGGATCACCACTCAGCCTCTAGAGTCTGTAAAGGAGTACGTTTATCTAGGTCAATTACTCACAGGGGACCCTGATCATGAGAAAGAAATTTACCGAAGAATAAAATTGGGTTGGAGTGCATACGGCAGGCATTGCCATATCCTGACTGGAAGCTTACCAATGTCGTTGAAAAGAAAAGGGCACAATCATTGCATTCTACCGGTGCTAACATATACTTGGAGGTTAACAAAGAAGCTCGAAAACAAGTTAAAGACCGCACAAGGAGCGATGTAACGAAAAATGGTAGGCCTAGCGTGACGAGACAGGAAGAGCGGTGTTGGATCAGAGAGCAAACTGGGATAGCCGATATTCGAAGTGACATTAAGAGAAAGAAATGGGGCTGGGCAGGCCATGTAATGCGTAGGATGAATAACCGGTGGACCATTACAGTTACAAAATAGATACCAAGAGAAGGGAAGCGCAGTCAACGACGGCAGAAAACTAGGTGGGTTGATGAAGTTAGGAAATTTGCAGGCGCAAGTTATAATAAGCTAGCGCAAGAAGGGTAATTGGCGATCACAGGGAGAGGCCTTCGTCCTGCAGTGGACATAAATATAGGCTGATGATGGTGATGCTTATGCGCGCGTGACACGATGCATGTTTATTTAGTTTAGTATATCCTTATGTTTACAAGCTGATATATACGGCCAATAAAAATACTATCCTTACTTGGTATAGCTGCTCCACTAACTTGCAATCGCAATCAATGCTGTCTTTCGGGCGAAACTGCGGCTTTCTTGACAATGAATTGCAGCAGTTGGCCACCTACTGTGTCTGCGCTGTAACAATGTGTTTCACTGTGCAGCGCGTGCTGCGTATTCGACCGCCTGCGGCCGTTGGCCACAGACATTCCGAATTTGTCGCTGCCCAGCTTGTTCAGCATATCAAGTAATACGTTTGTCGCCATTATCAGGTAATCACGCGGTCGCTGCGGCGCGTTATGCATGCACTGCGTTAGCGTCATTGCAGCAAAATGGTGTCTGGAACGTCTGATACAAGGACGGATAAAATTAGCAGGGAAAATAATGTAGCCTTGTGCTGCAGTGCTGATCTGCGCAAGAAAATTTTATTTAAGCTTGATTACTTTCACCGTGACACCGCTCGCCCCTGCATGTTACTCGGATCGGCGTAACCCTTTCTTTCTTTGATCCTGCCATGGGTAGCGAGGGCATTGCACGGGTGAGGTTCGTCCATCGCTGAAAATTAGTGCTATAACGTAACAAAAACAAGCGTCCGTTTTTAAAATATTTTGTTCTGTAAACGTATCATACATATTTAGAACTAAAACAACAAAATTGAGAAGCTTAAGTTTGCTGGTGTGACTAAACAAGTACCTGGAGCACTAAAAATAAATGCACACTAAACACACACACACACACACACACACACACACACACACACACACACACACACACCACACACACACACACACACACACACACATACACACACACACACATACACACACACACACGCACACACACACACACACACACACATACACACACATACACACACATACACACACACGCACACACACACACACATACATACACACACACACACACACAAGGGCAGAATAAAATGTTCACAGACTTACCAGCATTTTCTTTCTTTTTGTAACATAGTATTTTGTAACGCTGATAAAGTGATGTTTTCGGAGTCACTCCCGGTAGTGTGAAAGTGCGTTTAACAGCAATGGTCTTATGCTAACTTTAAAAAAAAATACTTTTTGCGTTGGAAAGTAGTAGTGAGACGTATTTGCAAGAAAATAGCGTAAGGCATGCTTGACGACCGCGTAAGATAATAGACCGCGGTGTAGCTAATGTTCGAGATAAAAAGCGTGTCAGTAAAATTATTAAATTTTTCTTGAGAGAAAATGCTTGGGGCACACAGCACCAAGTCACTAGAATTATATGCGAAATGTACAATTTGTATTCAACTACAATGACGCTTAGTCGACGCGAAATTTTACGAATGAGCCATGTGATACTGCTTCATTTCTAAATGGGCATAGAATCGCACTTCCTCGCTCGGCGCGATGTTTTATGACTGTATCACGAGTTTTATGACATTCTCTGGTTGTGGTTATATGAAAGTAAATTTCCTTACATAAAAAAAATCCAATTCGGAGTTATACATGCCATAGTCATAAAATGATTGCGAGCTGCGCAGTAGTAGAGGACTGCGGAATAGTTTTGATCACCTGGTTAAATCTTTAACGTGCATCTGAATCTAACTATACACGAGCGTTCTTGCAATTCCCCCAATCAAAGGCGGCTAGGGTCCAATCAGCGACCTCGAGCTTGGCAGCGCAACGCCATAGCCACTGGGCTAACACATGGGGTGGTTACATAAAATATGCATAATATACATAACGTTTGTTGTCCTCTTAATGCTGGCATTTATAAACCTAACACTAGCAAAAAAATGTGGACAGCTTGCACTATTGGTGCAAGGTGGGAGTAAACAGCGGAGGTGGTGATCAACCTCGCTTCTTCCAGGTTTTAAAAACTAGGCTTGGCCAAGTTTTGCTAGGAAATGCTAAGTGCTGGTAGGCACGGTATTACGAATCGGCCCGCCGCCAACGCGCCGATTCTCGCTTGGCCGCGCGACGTGCTTCAAGATGAGCGGCTTCTTCTTCGGGTGTCTGGATCTTCTTTGGTCGTCCCTTGTCAAGGGTACATGTAGTCGCCACAGAGTCAACGAGAGTCCTGCCGCCGTGGCGGCGGCTCCGATCTCCCCGCTGACGTTACGGCCAAGCTGCGCCTCCACATTTACCGGGGAGTGGCTGGTCGAAACGAGCCGACGCCAGAGGCGCCTGCTGCAGTCACGGACACCGCGCGCGTTAGAGGTGCGAACGTGCAGAAACGTGGACGGCGTCGGCAGCAGCTCTGCCGACGCCTCTTTTCTCTTTCTCTCCCGAGCACAGCGCGCGCGCGCGCGCGCATGCTTTCCTTCCCTCTCCTTAACGTCCCATGTCAAGGCAACATGTGCACGGCTCGGAGAAGAGGCGAAGCCCACGCCACTCCGCGAGGCGGTTGCTAGGCAATACACGGTGACGTCATTGCCAGGCGCAGTTTTTTGTTCGCACTACGCAGCCTAACCAAGAGCTTAAACAGCTCCGTTGTTAAAAATACAGCTTCAATAAGACAGCGCCGTGCTCAGCGAGCATGCAGTCAGAGCGCGAGCAAACGCATGAAAATGAAGCTATTTTATCCGAAGCGCAGCAGACGACAAAGGTGGGTTTCCCGTCTGACGTCATCAGAGTGCCTTTCGCAGCGCCGCTATCGGTCGCGCATGAGGCTAATAGACCCAACGAGGTTTTAAAAAGTAGCAGTTACGCCAGAAAGGCCAAAGGCAATAGCAAACTAGTAGACAGCTCTATGAAGTAAAGATAGCAGTTTAGTCGGTCGTATGAATTCGTAAAAATATCCTTACTAATTAAATAAATAAGCAATGTGTCCCGCGCGCACAGGTAAACATGAACGCATCTCGCTCAATTGCCGTGGAAACTCGCTGTCAAAACGGTGGGGTGAGAAAGCGCCGTAGCAGCAGCGCACAAATTGACATTCGCGCTTTCTCTCATTTACGTCCACGTAACCTCATCTTTGCGGGTTATCCCACCAGGTAGGTCTGACCCACAAGGAGGTATATGAGCTCGTGTGGTACGCCAGAAGTTTTCTTTTTCCCGTATCAGTTGTCCGGGAAAAAGAAGCCCTAGCTTTCACTCGCACATACAGGGTTCGGCGCGCGGCGACGATTTCATCTCCATTGACGTCATACGGAACCTAACGGCGACGGCGACGGCGACGGCGACGACGATGGCGACGCCGACGGCAGAAATCTGCTTTTGAGTGTCCATATAATTGTTATCGCAATAAAACAATGTTGGCCTTTCAAGACGAGCGCGCCACACAGGGCCTATAGCGGCACGCTTCACGTGAACACGGGCCGGCAGCGCAGCAACAGCGTGTGGCCGAGAAGCGCCGAGACCACGTCCCCGTTACCGGCACGGTAACTCGCCGCATGCCGTTTGCCATTCGCGGGCCGCCGTTAGACGGGGGTTTTCCTCGCGAAAACGAGATTTCCTTGCCGTAGAGAGGGTGAGACTGGGACTAGAGTGTACTAGACAATGCATTGTCGAGTAGGCCGAACGGCGCTCTCGCGCTGAGGCGCCGCGTGTGGAAAAATTGTGCGAGGGCGCTGCTAGCGAACTGGATTGGGGCGGGGACGCACTCCGCGGGATGATTAACGTACTTTCGCTGCGGGCGCCGAGGCCGATTGCACATAGTACGCTTTTAAAATAGTGCTTTATTTCAACTTCAAAATTATGTTTACACCATTTTGCCAAACATATATTTGAGGCATGGATTATATACAACGCGACGTCTTCAATTTTGCTGTCGTTGTCAAGCGCTTCGTCTGCTAGCGAGCGCGCGTTCGCTACGCGGACGCTGGCGGACTCCCCGTTTTTCTAGCAGAACGTCTGTGCAGTCCATTTTTTTTTATGTTTTCGTTGCTTTGGTGCGCCCATACCTCTTGACGGTCGATACCTATAAAATGTAGCTTTAGCCAGGCGAACTGCTGTTTTTACCACTCTCATCTAAAAGTAAGTGGTATCTGTGCAACATGAAGCTATGTAAGAATATTTTATTATTAATGTCGTGTCTTTTTGCACGTGCTTCTTGTTAGTGGATATTGATCGGGGACAATGATCGAAGAAAACAATTTTAGAGTGAAATAAACCAGGCAGCGTGGCGCGAAGAATGGCGAATATAATTTTAGGGAATTAAATCAAAGGGTACATAAACTTATATATTCACGATATATGTGTAAGGGAAAAAATAAATATTCTAAATGCACTAATTAAAAAAGTGAGAACTCCCGACCGGAATAAGCGCACGTGTTTGCAGTAACAAACACACTTATTAGTGAATACTGCACATGAAACTCTCATGCGCAGAAATAATATGCATAGCAGGCAAAATCACACACACACACACACACACACACACACACACACACACACACACACACACACACACACACACACACACACACACACACACACACACACACATGCAACATGTTCTGCAGATGATGCACACCACCAGCAGTAGCAGCATCGTGATCGCTCCGCAAAAGACGACGCCGAAGTTACCGCTAAGAGCGCTGCCCGACGTAACTGTTTAGCCGCCCGTTCTGTGCCAGTCTATCCGAAGGACCTAAATCTACGCCTGCATCAATATATATATATATATATATATATATATATATATATTGATGCAGGCGTAGATTTAGGTCCTTCGGATAGACTGGCACAGAACGGGCGGCTAAACAGTTACGTCGGGCAGCGCTCTTAGCGGTAACTTCGGCGTCGTCTTTTGCGGAGCGATCACGATGCTGCTACTGCTGGTGGTGTGCATCATCTGCAGAACATGTTGCACGTCTTCTTCATCACAATCTATATATATATATATATATATATATATATATATATATATATATAAGCAAGTGCTATTGATATGCCGTACGACGCCGAATAGTTGTTTCCGTTCGAATGTAAAGCATAACAGCACTATTGCAGTCTCAAAGGTGAGTGACTCAGTGACTGCATGCAAGTGAGGACTGTTACTCCGAATGATTGTGCTGCCGGGGTGTCGTGGCTGTTGCGCAGAGGCGGAGTTCCTGAGAGAATTAACGCATGGGTGTTAATAAGTCCTGTTTAACAAGTTCCTAGCTGCCATTCAATATAAACGCGCCCTGTATATCTGCTAACTTGATTCAGGCAATGAAAACATTTTTTTGACAGTCTCACCATGTTTGCAACCCATTAAAACTGGGTGTTCCATGTAGTACCACACTTATCTTCTTCAACGAACACAACAAATCTGCACATATCTCTATGTGCATGTGAGACAGCCGTTCCTTTGTTTCATTATGGTCGTTATGATAGTGCACCGGATAACTGAAAGCAGCCGTTTATAATATACAAGCTGCTGAGTTGAGCGGTCATACATTTTGGAACGGCATTACATTTATGTATGAAATATAGGATAAGCGTAACATGTTTTTCTCGGAAATCAGACTAGAGAATAATTTACATCTATATTGTTTACACCCCTAGAAAAAAGCCAAAGAACGCAGTCACATGCATTTAAATAAATTCTTGGGTCTACGCGGCAAAACCACGATATGATTATGAGGTTTAGTTTTCACCACCTAGACTTTAACGTGCGCCTAAATAGAACTACACGAGTGTTTTTAGATTTCACTCACGTCGAAATCCGCGACCTGGATTGAACCCGCGAGTTCCACGGAGTTTAGCAGCCCAACGCCGGATCCATTATATAGCCACTAATTAGGTTACCGCGCCAGCTTTCTTATTCTCCTTCTCTTTTTTTGTTTTTTTAAGTATTGACAGGGAAAAAAAGTTGTCGCAGTCTCACCTGAAAGGCGAAGCATCAATTGCGATAGCAAATTTTGTAGAGAGCTATACGGAGTAATGATATTAGCTTTATCAGCTGTATAAACTTGGACATGCAGCAGCACCGGCAACACGCAGAACTGTTGTCGACGCCGTCGGCGTTTTGCCCGCGTTCGCACAAAATGCGTGCGGCGTTGGTGACTGTTGCCGGAGCCTGTGATATAAATAGGCACTTGATGCCGCAGCTACACGTCGCCTCCCCCCCCCCCCCCCCACGGCTTTTCGAGTTTTATTGCGATAGCAATTATATGGACAATCCAAAGCAGATTTCTGCCGTCGGCGTCGCCGTCGCCGTCGCCGTGAGGTTCCGTATGACGTCAATGGAGATGAAATCGTCGCCGCGCGGTGGTAAGTGGTTCTTGAGGGAAAGGGAAAGGTTGGCGCTATCTTCTGCAGCCCTTGAGGGAGCACGGCTCAGCGCCAACGGGGAGGGGTAAGTGGGAGCGAAAGCGCCGAACGCTGTATGTGCGAGTGAAAGGGCGCGAGGGACGCGTGCTTTCACGGGGAGTGAACGCACGGCGGAGAACAAACGCGCGTTCTGTGCCGTGCTCCCTTAAGGGCTGCAGAAGTAGGCGTCTCTTTCCTCCTTTACCATCACCATTTATATGTAGAGCAAACGCGCCTTCTTCTGACGCACGAAAGGCCGTGGGGGGGGGGGGGGGGGGAGGGGAGGGAAGGGAGGCGACGTTTAGCTGCGGCACCAAGTGCCTATTTATATCAGAGGCTTCGGCAGCAGTCACCAACGCCGCACACATTTTGTGCGAACGCGGGCAAAACGCCGACGGCGTCGACAACAGTTCTGCGTGTTGCCGGTGCTGCTGCATGTCCAAGTTTATACAGCTGATAAAGCTACCATCATTACTCCGTATAGCTCTCTACAAATTTGCTATCGCAATTGATGCTTCGCCTTTCAGGTGAAACTGCGACAACTTTCTGAAGAAGTCGCGTTTGCTCTACATATATGGTGATTGTAAAGGATCGAGGAAAGAGACGCTTAATTCTGCAGCCCTTAAGGGAGCACGGCGCAGAACGCGCGTTTGTTCTCCACCGTGTATTCACTCCCCGTGAAAGCGCGCGTCCCTCGTGCCCTTTCACTCGCACACAAAGCGTTCGGCGCGACAATTTCATCGCCTTTGACGTCATGCGGAACCTCACGGCGACGGCGACGGCGAGGCCGACGGCAGGAATCTGCTTTGGAGTGTCCATATAATTGCTATCGCAATAAAAGTTTCACGTACGGCTTATACGCCGTACGCCGATGAGCATATAGAATGACTAACTAAAACTGTTTTCAGCGTTCGAGGTCCTACCGCAATAAATGATCCCGTACCAATTTTACTCCGCATTCTGTTACGCGAGGAAGCCGGAAACTTGAATGGAATGTTACGCTGGAGTTTACTCTTTTTTTTTTATCTATAACAATGCTTCCCGTAAATCTGAGTACAAGGTGCCGGATGGGGCAGATATGCTGTATACTTGTTTGAAGAGGCAAGCAGGAAAGTTACATGTGTTTCTCCGTCTGCGTTTCGCAAGACCTACTGATGGAAAACTATATGCGCAACAATACACACGAGAGATACATGCTGCATGAAGAACGAGAAAAATATTTGTTCTCCAAAGGGAACCGTATACAATAACATAGTAGAATGAAAGCCGGCACTGTGGCCACACTGCACGCGCATCAGCGAGCGGCATTAAAAAATAAGATAAAATGAAGAATAGAAAGCAAGGAATTCTTAAGGCATAAATACATGTCACATGCAATTATTAACACCATTTGAGCGGTCTGAACGCAAATATCAGCGCGCAAAGTAGTACGAATGACCCTGTCGAGCTGTATCGCCAGCAGTTTCCAACGGCGCGATCTTGATGCGGCCCAATCCACTTCGATCGCAGCGCTGCCACAGTATTTTTCCACATAGGGCGCCTCACTGCAAAGCATCCGCTCGTCCCACTCGCCCATATTATAGTACACTCTAACTGGGACCCATTTGTGCGGTTGTTTCACCGCCACCGCCGCCGATCGCTCGACGGCGCCGATATCGTCGCTAGGCCTTTTCCGGCTCACTTCAAAGCTAAAACGGACGGCGCTTCGGAATGAATTACCAATACTCACAAGCCGCAATATTTTCTTACCGTTGTTATCGCTCTTCGCAATCATTGTACACGAAGAAGACAACACGCTTATATTAGCGGCGCCGTCGGCCGCGATGCGAGCACAGCCGAGCCGGTCGTCTCCCGTCGGTAGCCGTGCACGGCAGCTGAGCTGCAGTCGATGTTTTCGTTGCCGGTGGCGGAGGCGCGCAGCTTCGCAGTCGTCGATTGGCCCGTTGATCATGCTGCGGGCGGTGCGCCGGCCGAACTACCGTCTATACTTTGGACACCTCTCGCGCGGCAGACGTTCTAGGGCACGGGAGGCCGGTTCGCCGTCGGTATATTTGCCGCTAGCGTGGACGTGCCTTAACAGGAAGTAGGTAGTGTTTTGAGAAGCGCGTTGGCGATGACGTATGTCACGTGACATTCGCAGCAGCACTCGGCGAGGAGGAGAGACCAGCCGACGAGGAGAGTAGCAAAGGAAAGAGCGAAACGAGCGAGGGCCGTTTTCCGTTCATCAAACGTACGGCACCATTTTTGGCGCTGAGCCGTGCTCCCTCAAGGGCTGCAGAAGATAGCGTCAACCTTTCCCTTTCCTCAAGAACCACTTATCATCGAAAGATTCTCGCGTCTACGTGTTCGTTGTAGACTCGTGCACAACTGTAACACCACAACTAAATTCCGACCTCTGGGTGGTTTAGGGGTCCTTTAAAGCATGGCGGCCGCCTTCAGCCGCTGGGAATTCTGGTCTATTCCGGTCGCATACTTGCTGGCAAGCTTCTTGTACTCTGTTTCATACATCAGGTGCAACCCTGTGGAAGCTACGCAAGAAGTGCGGTCACCAAAGTTGACACCTCCGCGCGTTCCGCCTATACTTCGCTGCGCACCAGCGGCGTTCGCTCGCGCTAGCATGCACGTGAGGTTGCCGCCCCCCTCCCCTACCGTCGGACTACAAATAAAAAATAACCAAAAGCAAATTGATCTAAAACAACGTGTTAGCAGCCGTATGAGTACATGGTTTGTTTGTTTCTAATGGTAAATTATTTTTTTTTCATTCAGAACTGCGCTTATATTAAAAACATTTTCACAAAAATTGATCTATTTCGAAGTGCGAACGCAGCCACTGCAAAAAATATCTCTAGCCTCCACAACGTTGCACCTGATGTACGAAACGGAGTAGAGTTCTTTTCCTACACCGTGAGTTAATATTTTTCTTGCACGAATGCTTGTCGCGACGACCAGCGCGCACCATCTCGTAGGCCATTAATGCCCGCTATACTACAGTGTCATTATTTCACTCACCGGTCAGTGACTTGGGAGCTTTGCGGGAGCTTGGAGTCCACGGTTCGCCGGGGCTTGGAGTGGACGGTTCGCGGGGGTATAGGAAACCCTGATCACACGGAACCATTCTGTTGGTCAGACTGGGGGGTGGCTACTGCTGTAGCATAAAATAGAATTTAGGAAAACGGCCCCTGGGCCCTACGGGCGACAGAAGGCATACGACCGAATCCAACCGCCGCGTCGCACGGGCCACGCGCGATACTCGCGAGCGACGCTTCTGCTGCTGATGACGATGCTGAGTATTCGAAACATTGCCACATACCCACAACGGGTTACCTGCCGTGGTGGCGTATTGGATTTGGCGTTGTGTTTTGCGTTGAGGACGGGGTGGAATCCCGAACGCAGCGGCCGCATTTTAATGGGGGCGATATGCATAAACGCCCATGTGGCATGCATGCACTGGGTGCTCGTTAAAGAACCCTAAGTAATCAAAATTAATCCAGAGTACCGCACTCTACAGCGCTCCTCATAATCATATCGTGACTGTGGCCACGAACCCTTATATGCTCACTAGTGTCGGCGGCGGTGGTGGTGTCACGCTGAAAAGCCGTAATGTTTACCTGGAAAGGCTGGAGGTGAACGCTAGCACGAAGACGAGTTCTGGTAGAAACGCGGCGTATTGCGTGGCCCGATCCCGCAGGTAGTGCACAGCCACGCCAAAAAAAAAAAAAAAAAAACACTGTTTTCAAGTTTCTGTTTATCATGCCAGGACGGAAATGGTACGAGAACAGCATCACGGGTGGCCGCGGATCAGACCAGCACTCATGTAGTACGGCCGGCAGAAGACTATCGTCTTTCGACGACATTTGCAGCGAAGCACGCAGATACGCGGCAATTTTTTTAACACCAATCTTCTGTTTGATAAATGAAAGAAACGTTGTTGTAGTGCTTTTGTTCAGGCATAAATTCACCGCCGATACGCTCGGCTGCTTTCCAAGGCATCCTCTTCAGAAACTTCTCCCTGTTGTTGCAGACGCTGGTCTCTAGTTGCCTGCATTTTTCGCGCGTTCCTTCCCGCGCAAGCTCTCGCGTGCGTTCTAACGTGCCCCGTTAAGGCCAAATCGAAACGCGACAAGCATTCACGTTTCAAGACGCGAGCTGGGCATGGCAATGGCGGTTTTGGTGGTCAGAGCCCCGTAAAGGAATATCTCTAGCCTGTGCGGAGCGGCGGATGAGGAGGACATCGAGATACCCTAAATGCTAGATAGCTAGTAGCTGCAAAATGCTTCGCATAACGTCGATTCCCAGCGTGCGTGGGATTTCCTGAGCATGGCCGCCTCTTCATGCTCCATTGGCGGATAGCTCACACACTATATATACAATTATATCGTGTCCGTTGCCGGGATCAAACCTGGCTCTCCCAGCTCAACAGCCCAATGCTCTAATCATTAGCCCACAATAAAAGTATTCTTTGATTGCGTCTAAATACGGCAAGAAACTTGGGACGAATGTTACTTGCATGACTTGATTGGAAAGTCACAATCGCGCGAGTACTTCGTTCGTGAAAACACCAAGCATACCTATTTGAGAAGAATGGCTCCTGCGTCTCGTCGCGTAGGCGACCATATTTCCCTTGACAAAGTTCAAACAGCGCCTTCGTGACGTCACGGCATCGACATTTGACAAAGTGCGTTTAAGTATAGAGCTTCTGAGTGGTGTAGTGCATAAACACAGACATTACGTGATGGTAACCAGATAATGACCAACGAATCATAAAATATGCTATATCACACCACAAAACTGTGATTTCAGCACAAGAAATTTAACATATATAGCTGGAGCGAGTTGTCAGTTGAGCGTTGTTAAGAAGAGCCATGACTAATGAACGAATTGCTACATTATGTTTTCAATCATATAGCATTTAATTGTTTCATTTTTGTTCAAATGTACTGTCTATGGGCAAAAATAAAGGTGGACAAGCTATTCTAATTTGCCTTGATATAATACCACGTTTTGGCTTTACAGGGTTAAAGTTGTGACCTCTGGGCTGCAAAAACATGACATTTCATGAGACTACACGTTGTGTGTAGGATGAGAATAAAGACTTCTTTTTGTCTTGTAGATTGTATTGTACTCGATGCCTATTAAAACAATCGTACACATTGTATTTGATTGTATAGGGATTCTTCCGCCGCTTTACCAAAGTCTTGTTTGCATAGATTCCACCACTTGAATTGGACCTCAAATATTTTCCTGTTTCTTCTTGTTCTACTTACCCCACGCTTCGTGGATATTACCCCGTGGTAGTTGTTAACAATATTCGTCGGCCCTTCCACTCCCTGAAGATGGTTAACTAGCGAAGCTGAAACGCGCTGCCCCGGTGTTTATCACTGGGTCAATCCCGAGGGCTCATTAAAGAATTTCTTAATTATGAGGTTACACACACGTTTGGCTGCGACAGAGAGACCTACGTCACTGACGGTATGACCGCAGGCAGCCGTTGTCGCTTGCGCCCGTTGTCTCGAGTTTGCTCGACGGCGTGGTTAGCAGCATTCGCACGGCATTGCCCGCTTGCGATTCTCCGAAATTAAATTGCTTCAAAACTAAAGCTGTCCGTTACGCAAGACAATGAATGGCTCATACCCCCTTAAGCAATGAAGCCAGCTCGCTACCGTTGCGGCCGCACCCAAGGCACTCTCTCCTATTTCTCCTCGGACGCCACGCCCTACAATGGAAGCGCTCATACCTCCATAAACGCGGCCTCCCCATTACGATGGCAGAATAGAAGCGAAATTCTATGCTGGAATGATGAATGGCAACGCAGTCAGCTGTGGAAGAAGACGACGACGACCATGAACGCGGGAGCAGTGGCACGAGTGCGTGCCGAGCACGAACATGAGCGCAACACGAGGGGCCCCACCGACCCAGCTGCGGAAGAAGACGACGACGCTCGAGCTAATGCTGGTGGTGATAGTGTTCCGCACACCGGCCATTTCGCCTAGTGATATTCGATTTCGCCTAGGCATATAAAGCTTCGCTTTAAAAAAACCGGCAGATCCCACGCCCTGTGGGAATCGATGTTATGCGAAGCAGTGTGCGGGGAGACTACTATGTTAAGGAAACGACCATGAGAGCACCAAGACATAGGCGGCTCTTTCATGACCTACATGACACGCATGTCATGACATTCATGTCATGAGTCCTCAGGAGTCCCTTTAGCTACACCAAGAGGCCTTAGGGCGAAAGCCTTAGTCATACTCGTGACTATGACTTCGACCACCATCCTTTAGTGTTTTCTCAGAACTCATTCCAGTGGTTTTTGAGCGTCAATCTTTTTTTTTTTCGCTGAGTCATTGTAATTTTGCTGAGTAATGATCATGACTATGATTTCTCCATCATCGTTGAATGTTTCCTTCACTTAGTGCCCACGTCCGAACCCATTCCAGTGGTTATTGAGTTGTAATCTTTTTTCGCTGAGTCATTGTCATTTTTGCTTATTCATGCTCATGACTATGACTTCTACCAGCATCCTTTAGTGTTTCCTTCCCTTAGTACCCATGTCCGAACCTATTTCGGTGGTGTTTAGTGTTAATCTTTTTTTCGCTGAGTCATGGTCATGACTATGACTTCTATCAGGATCCTTTAGTGTTTCCTTCACTTAGTACCCACGTCCGAATCCATTTCAGTGGTTTTTGAATGTTAATGTCGTTTCGCTGAGTCATGGTCATTTTTGCTGAGTCATGCTCATGACTATGATTTCTACCATCATAATTTACTGTTTCCTTCACTTAATGCCCACGTCAGAACCAATTTCAGTCGTTTTTGAGTGTTCATATTTTTCGCTGGGTCATTGTCATGACCTACATGGCACGCATGTCATGACCTATCATTATGTTCGTCATACACTCTTGTTATACTATACCAATTTTGGTACCTACCAAGTTAACGAAACGACCATGAGAGCACCAAGACGTAGGTGGCTGTTTCATGACCTACATGACACGCATGTTAAGACATACCATTTATGTTCGTCATATACTCCTGTCATCGTATGTCAATTTTGGTACTTACCAAGTTAACGAAACGACCATGAGAGCACAATGTCGTAGGCGGCTAGATAGATAGATACTGTCAAAGTAGCAAATGTTCGCCCAGAAATGCTTCGCATTTAAAATGAAGTTCACTGGTTTTTCATGCCACAACCCTGATAGCAGGATGATAGAAGACGACGACGCTCGAGCTAATGCTGGTGGTGATAGTTTTCTGCACACCGGCCATTTCGCCTAGTGATATTCGATTTCGCCTAGACATGTAAAGCTTAGCTTTAAAAAACCGGCAGAACGCACGCCCTGTGGGCATCGATGTTATGCGAAGCAGTGTACGAAGCAGTGTGCAGTCATGTGAGCATGACTCAGCAAAAATGACCATGACTCCCCCACTCTACTGCCTGCCTCATAAGGCAGGCAGTAGAGTGGGGGACTCCTAATTTATTTTGATCGCCTCTTGTTCTTTAACATGAACCCATTGCACGGCACCCGGCGTTTTATTGCGATAGCAATTATATGGACACTTCAACCGGATTTCTGCCGTCGGCGTCGCCGTCGTCGTCGCCGTGAGGTTCCGTATAGATAAAATCTTCGCCGCGCGCCGTATGCCCCAGCGGAAGCGTGCGGGGACGCGCGCTATCACGGAGAGCGAACGCACTCAATCTCCCACGCGCAAGCAAGGAAACGGAAAGCCAGCGCCGGAGGGAGCAGGGGGGGGGAGGGGGGGGGCACTTCTCTGCCAACAACCGCGCTCGTCGCTCGTCCGCACAGTCTCTTATCTCTCCCACGCGCAAGCAAGGAAGCGGAAGCCAGCGCCGGAGGGAGCGGGGGGGGGGGGGGGGGGAGCGCACTTCTACGCTGCCAACAACCGCGCTCGTCGTTCGTTCGACCGCACCGTCTCTTATCTCCACACGGCTCTGACCTTTATGCTCCCTGCATTCGCCGCTCAGTTTCCGTTGAAGCGATAGACCGCACGTACATACGCTCGCTACCAGCGTTTTGACAGTCGTTGACTGCAGTCATTCAGTGTGATGTATTCATGTTTGTTTGTGCGCGCTTTGCTGTTCATAATCTTGTACTACTTCTCAGTCATGATCGTCGGCGTCTGGGGAGGCCGCAAAGTGCTCCCGGTGCAGGGCTACTCGATGGGCCCGCATGGAGCACGCATATCCAGGCCACCACGCTTGTTCATTCAGTTAGTAATAGTCGAGCCACATTTTCCAACGCACGCTACACATGCAATGCTGCCCGGATCGGCAGTGCAGCGCTACAGGTGTGTCCCTTCGCACGCGCTGCCCACGGTAAGCGCTTCTCATCAACACCACCGTTTCACACGCGCCTTCTCGTGGTCATCGAGTCTCTCTTCATGTCGGTCTACTTACGCCGCAGCACACCTGCTTACTTAATCAGCTCATGTTTACTACAATTCATATTGCTACCAAGGCCGCTCACCTTACTTCGTATGACATTGCTGTGTTGCTATCGCATTCATTGCTTCGCCCTTAGGGCGAAACTGTGACATTTTTTTTTTTTTTTTTGCATTTCGCCCCCATCGATATGCGGCAGCCGCGGCCGGGATGCGATCCCACGCTCTCGGGCTTAGCAGCGCAACGCCAAAGCAACTACGCCACAACGGTGGCAAATCCGCTGTGACGATGTTTCGAACTATCATTATCAGCAGGAGCACCGCTCGCGAGATTCGCGTGTGTCCCGTGGCACGCGGCAGTCCCATTCGGCCCTTGTCCCAAGCGGAAGGCGCTATGGCAGCGGTGAACATGGTGGCTTTGCTGTTCATAATCTTGTACTACTTCTCAGTCATGATCGTCGGCGTCTGGGGAGGCCGCAAAGTGCTCCCGGTGCAGGGCTACTCGATGGGCCCGCATGGAGCACGCATATCCAGGCGGAAAGTTGACGACGACGACTTCCTGCTCAGGCTGTTCGTCGCCAACCGGCATTTACCGCTGCTGCTCGGCGTCGCGTCCATGACCGGTGAGTGAATACGCAGCGTAGTAAGGCGCGTGTTTGTGGGGCCTCAGAGATTGCGCGTGCTGGCAGGTTTTGCTCCGGCCGTCCCTTTCGGCTCCCTTCCCATCGAGAAAAGTGTAATCCGGCAAGCGTACTCGGTGGTCCGGAGGTGGCGTTGTCAGCCGAGGGTTCTTACCCCCGTATTCAGAAATGCATCTTTATTTGAAGCCCATGCTTGACTTGATATAAATGACGCCTGGCGTGAACGGGTCCAAGACGCGCATTGCGTTTACTACAGTGCGTTAACGACGGGCGTCATTTAAATAAAGTCAAGCGTGGGCTTCAAATTAAGATGCATTTCTGAATACGGGGGTTAAAGCTATAGGCTTCTGCGCTTGTGGAGGGTTGCCGTAGAAGGAAAACCGCGCCAGGTGCCAATGTGCGCATTGCCTCTTTTTTCACGTGTTGCGGAAGATTTTCACAGGGTATATCCCAGGCAGCTTTTCAGCACAGCCTCGAAACATTTTGCCGCCTCAGCCGTTTAGCCCATTTGTGCCTTTATTCTTTCTTTTGCCGTTTCCTTTCCCTATATCCTTATTCAATGATTCTGTAGTCTGGAGAGGGCGAGGTTGGTGAGACTGTCTCCAGTTTATTCGAGGGTTCCATGGCAGGGTGTGGCGTCCGAGGAAAAATAGGAGAGACAGTGCCTTGGGTGCGGCCGGAACGTTCGGGAGCTGGCTTCGGTCTCTGCCGCATGCCTGGCGCTCTTCTTCGAGCCGGTGGAAACCAGCACCGCGGCCCGAAGTGAACGGACGTGAAGTCGGCGTGCTCCCAAGCACGCACCGAATTGAGGCAGTGAACTTCGCCCGTAGTCTTCTGCCCGGGCCTCCCGAAGTACCGCGCGCTTGGAGGGCCAGCCACCCCGCGACTTTTGAGAGCAACTCGCGGCGTCTCTGAACCAGCCCCGCCTCATCGCTGTGAAGTGTGCAGACTCCAAGGGCCCCAGCCGCGCATTTTCAATTGTGCGGCTGCGTGCAGTGACTACCTGCGCAATGTTTGGGTCGACGGTGATCCCTGGGTCGCACAACAGCTTGAAGAAGCGACATTACAAAGCTTCAATCGGGGCTTGCGTAGGCATAGGGTGTTGTTCAAGCTCGGCCTGGCGACGCCACTGTCACTACCGAGATGGCACCCCGCTACCAATTTAACGTCGACGGATGGACCTCCCGGGTACCTCGAAAGTCCGTGAGCCTTCCTCAACCTAGTAAACTTAATCCTCCGCCCCTCTACCAGCCTGATTCTATCCAATATCACTCCGCGCACACTTCATCGAGCGCTAAGCAATGCGGCCCGACTCACAATTACCAAATCAAAAGCACTCCAGTGCGAGATAGGCAACATAAAGGACCTGGTATTTCGAACCTGCACAACATCTGAAGTATCCAAAAAAAAAATGCCCGACAACAAATACTTACCTGAATGTCAACCACAACACCGTGCCAATTTACGAAGCCTCGCCGCTCAACGCGTGTCGCGGGGTTCTTCATAACATAGAACATGGTACCACGACGGAAGAACTCGTGCGAGAGCTCGAGGTACCCTAGTTCAAGATCCTCAGTGTCCGCATGATGGGTCGAACAGAACCGCAATCCTCACCTTCGAAGGACCATGTTTGCCGCGCAAGGTCATCCACGGCGGCGGAGTATAGTGCTGCTACCCGCACCGACCTGGCGCAGTTTTTCAGTACATGCTCCTGCATAGGCCATCGCGCCTATATCTGCCCAGACACCAACAGGCCCCGTTGCAGAAACTGCGCACAGATCATCCAGGATCCTGTGCAAGAGCAACAGTGCACGCCATGCTCACCTAACTGCAATGGGGATCACCCAGCCGACAACCCGTATTGTGAAGTTCGTCGCACCGCGGCCAAGGCAGGGCGGCAGGTCGCACACCTGAAGAGACTGCAGCTCAGGGACGAAGAGCGCGCCGTCAATGAAGAAACTAAGAAGGTCACCACTGAGGCCCCTTCGAACACCGTGAGAAGAAGGAAGAACCGTTCCTGGAGCAGAAGCAGGGTCCAGGAATAGGAGCCCCGAACAATCACGAAAGCACGTCAGCGAACAGCAAAGCACGCTCCCAATCCAAAGAGAACCAACAACAGAAGGTCAGTGAGACAGTCTTCACTACTTCCTGCCCCTCCGCACTTCCCAATCCACGGCAATAAAGCACAGCAGATAGCTAAAGCTTACAGGGCAGCATTAGTGAGGTCCGTGCGTGGGATGTCTCAAGCCCGTCAGAATCAATCACACTCAACACCGACAGAGGCAGCATAGTCCGCACACGCGCGCACCCAGACACATGATACCCTTCCGACAAACAACATAGAGCAAATAAAAATTGATACGTCCCCTCCCGACCACACGCCATCGGTATCGACGGAGACCCCTGCGAAAAAACCTCAAGCGGGATGCTCCAGATGATCAAAACAGCACCTCATTTGTAAAAGCGATGCAAAAACTTCGCGAGGAGCTCAAAGCAGATCCGAAGTGCGAAATGAAAACGCAAGCATAAATTGAAGCAATCGTAAAATCGTACTTCGAAGCTCAACTCCCCGCGCTGATCCGCCAGGTGATGGAAGCGATCATGCCCCAAGTGCAGGCCCAACTGCAAGCCATTGTTGCCCCGATCACTCAAGCCATGTAGAATCTCTGGTTACGCAACATACCAACAGACGAACGCACACGCCCCGTTTATGCGCAAAGATATCGCAGCAGAAATTACTCACAGGATGTCGAAGTCCGCAACCATCAGACTCCTTCGCCGCGAACACGAAAAAAAAAAAAAACGCTCCCGAAATTTACATCACGAACAGTTACAAACCTCCGCGAGAAGAAATCAGCTATATAAGGGAGACATTCAAAATGCTCTCATGTGGGTACTTATGGCGCCTAGTGGGTGCTTGTTGAATGCTTGTTTTACGTTGATGTAACCGTATTCCCCCCTTGCCCAATTAATGCCTTCCTGAAGGCATGTAAGGTACTCATAAATAAATATATTATAAAAAATTAAAATGCCGTAAGCATACGGAAAAGCGACTAGTATTTTTCTGTTCAATGTAATAAACGTTTTAGGATATGCGGCTTTAGTTATGGTAATGTCTGCTTGGGCGGCAACTACATATACTAATGAACTAGTAAATAACTGCATAAAGATAATTTATCATTACATTCTTGGTGCACAATATCTCGCTCCATCCAGCCTTGAGACTGCGACACACAGCAGCTTGGTAATGACACGCAAACTCACGCAGCACAACACACGTATTTTCTTTATTTTACAAGAAAGCCTTTCTTAGGGCTTGCGGGGCCATAGCTGAAACATGCTTTCTGCGTTTGCACATTTCTTTGACAAATCACATTTAATATTTGTCCATTTGCCTTTGGACTTGCATTAAATGTTTGAATCATATTCATAGGTGTTACGCGCCACGCATCCACGCTCTGATTATTAGGTACGCCAAAATGCGAGGACTCCGGATTCATTTTCACTACCTGGGGTTCTTTAACGTGCACCCAATGCACGACGGAAAGGCGTATTTGCAGTTCGCCCCGATCGAAATGCGGCCGCCGTGGCTGGCATTTGATCCCGCGACCTCATGCTTAGCAACGTGAAGCCAAAGCCAAGCGACCATGGTGGGTTTGGACTAGCATACTGAACCTCGCGAGTTAGGTTTGTCCGTTTGCTGACAAAGCCAACACTTGATGAAAAGACCAGGATTAAATGTTCCATTCTATACTCCCGTATAATATTTCCGAATGCTTTCTCTTGTCAGCTGATGCATGGCAAGATGCACAACACTGGTTCATGTCAGTAAACAGGGTTAAGAGTTTCAGAATCAAATGGCAAACTGGCAGAATCAAATGGCAAACTCCGTATTGCAGCTGGTGGCACGACGAAGCGTTACTGTGACTATTGCGGCAAAGCAAAATGGGGTGTACGTGTCAAAAACACGATATATTTATGAAGCACGCCATAGTGGGGGCTCCGGATTAATTTTACCCACCAGAGTCTTGCGTTCACCTGAATCTGAGTACACTAGCTATTGCAGCATGTTTCTGTGAGCGGATCATGCTACATCTCGCTTCAAGCCCTATCACAACGATGAAATGCAAGGCCAAAAGCAAGCGGCGACACGAGCAGGAGACTTGTTCAACGCTTTAAACTAGCTCACAAAATTATAAACAATAATATAAAAAGCACATTGTGGAGTATAGTACAGTGCCTACGGCGTGCCCCATAATCGGATCGTGGTTTTGGCACGTAAAACTCCATAATTTAATTTTTTTATGTATAGTGCCTTTCTGGAACATGGCGAACTCTTCTAGATATATTCCCCGCCTGCATACCAACGTGAGTGTAATGGGAGCACGGTGTGCGGAAAAAAGGAAAAGATCTCAATTTCGCTTGAAAGGCGAAACATCGATTGTAATAGCAAAATAGTGGACAGCTATACGAAGTAAGGATGGTAGTTTTATCGGCCGTATAAACTTGTAACGACAGCCATACTAACTAAATGAACAAGCAAGGTGTCATGCGCGCACAAGCAAACATGAACACATCTCACTCGATGACCGCGGAAACTCGCTGTCGAAACGCTGGGGTGAGGAAGCACCGCAGCAGCAGCGAGAAAATTGACCTTCGTGCTGCGTCTCGCATCAACGCAAACTAAGCCGCGAAAACACAGCCACGGCGGACTGTGTCCCTGACGCAGATGGCCCGGAGTAAAACGCTCTCCCCCCCTCCCCTCCCCTCCCCTCCCCCGAGCGTTGCTCACGACGGAAGACCGCGCTTCCTTTCCGCGTTCCTCACTTGCATGCGCGAGATCGAGCCGCGATCGCCGGCTCACCCTCGCGCGCTGTCACTCGCACATGCAGCATACTGCGCGTGGCGACGATTGACTCGCCTGTTTAGCAGCAATGCTAGGACTAGCACCTGTTCCGAAATATCCATCCTTAATGTGCTACGGAGTACGTCGATGTCCAGTTAACAGTTTCTAAAAAGCCTATCGCTCGCAGTTCGGGTCGCCTTTAATTGGATCGTCAGTGCCCTCTTCGCAGGTTTTGGGTACGGATTTCTCGAAAATAGTACGTAGTCTTGCTATTTCTTCTAAACAGACAAGTTCACTACATGGTCGGCTTCATTTTCGCAATGGAAACTTGTTCCCGAAAGTAAATAATAAAAATGATTGAACAAACATTGGCAGTTTCTCCCGAAGGGCGAAGCACTGACTGCGATAGCTAGGTTTAACGTTGCGTTTGAATTCCTCGTACGGGGTTCTAACTGTATGCGGGTCCGAATGACGGAGACGCAACGTACGCAGGTGCGCATAAATTTCTGGCATCCTTAAAAGCTTTAACACGCCGTGTAAGGCCTTCAATGGCATCGCACAGGTGTCACTGCGCTGCCCGTAAAGACTCGCGCTAGTAAAATGACATCATTTTCAGTTTTGAGCACTAATATTGTTTTTCAGGTTTAGTCTTTTGAGAACACTTAAGATAAGCGTTATGCGCTGTGAATGTTTCATGACATTTGTTTGTGGACTGCCATTCTCGAAAATTCTGAGGATATATATGTCAAGAACGCAAAACCTGGTCCGAGTAAATTTGTTGGTTGAATGGTATAGCGTCCGCCTTTCATATGACATACATATAATAAAATACACGAGAACCTCACGGCAACGCTGACAGCGACACCGAAAATTTGTCTGGGCTATCAATATAATTGCTATCGCAATACCAATAATTGGTGGATCGCTTCACTTAGTTACCTGGACATTGTGACTTCTTATGCAGATAATTATCGCCTTTGCAGAAATCCATCTGAGGATCCGGAACAGCGGCGTCAAAGTTGATTTAAAGATATATATCAGTTAGAAGTATATACAAAAAAGATAATAAAGGAAAGAAAAAAAACTGATGGTATATATGCAGTATACGATGTTTTCTTAAGTGATTATTTGGCTAGAGCGTTTCAAATTTTGAATAGGTGTCCACCCGATTCTAATTAGTCTTCATGCTCTTACAGCAACCTGGGTTGGAGGCGGCTATCTAAATGGCACCGCCGAGGCAGTCTACAAGTATGGCATCGTCAACTGCCAAGCTCCGATTGGCTACGCGATGAGCCTGATTCTTGGTAAGCTTACGGTGGTCATCCTGCTTCTGTGAATAGAGGGGCCACCGCACAGCGTTGTAAAAAGCTTTTACGTTGTAATCTTGTAATGGAGGCCAAACATTCACACAGCCAGATAGGCAGAACCGTAGGGAACGGCCACCTTCCAGAGGCGCTGGGGATCAATGTAGATGGGAATGTTAACTTGTCAGTCATCGAGACAAGCAAGAGACGTTTGGAGTACTGGTGGGGAAAAAAAGCAGGGAAAAGGTGGAACCGGTGTCGTTAAAGGCATATAGGTAAGTTTACAACATAAATATAGAGATTTTAAAGAGCAAGTAAGATTAGAGATAGGCAGAATGCTATACTTCAATAGACCTAGCAAGACTTGATTAGTTAAAACATGCATGGTGACTATTTGTTGCCAGCCAGTTTATAGGCTATTCCATAATAAATAATCGTCATCATAACATACGCTTGAAGCATACCAAACATTTGTACACCTCTGAATGCGAAGCCGCCGCCTCACTTTGAGCAAACTTTCGTGTGTCATCGCATGACCACCCAGCACAAACTGACATTTTCGGAAGAGCACCAGTATACGGATTGCTCCGTGACGAGTTTGAAACCAATCTTAGAAAAAATATATATAAAGGAGAGGCTCATCAAAAATTGCCACTCGCCTATCATCATCACCATGTGATAGGCTAGCGGGTTGCCGGGTGCCCTGTGAGTATGGAGGAGAGTACAGCGGAGAGCTGGTGGCGAGAGCTGATCGTGACGAGGGCGTCGCTAAAACCAACCAGAAACCAAACAATGCTTGAAATGGCCTGGCAACTATGTAGGGCCAAGAGGAAACCTAGCATGGAGGAAGAAAATAAGCTAGGAGGAAGCATTATAACATCACGCAGCCAGCCTTGGCAAGCAAACCCCCTACCAAGCCACTCTCCGCTTTTTCCCTCGCAGTATTGGCCCAACAAGTGACATCTGAGACTAAGTGTAATGGCCAAGTTTGCTTCCCTGAAGTTTTACAGCGAAGCTGTTTATGCGGACCCTGTGCCGTCGTTGTAGGACTTCGCTAAAAAGGGGCCACGTGACCTAGCGGGAGAGGAGAGGAAAAGAAGAGCTCAACAGGGAAAAAGGGGTTGGAGTGACCCCTTTCCCCTTGTGAGAATGCTGTGAGGGGGTGCAGATGAAAAGGAGAACAGGGAGTGGTGTTGACGTAAGTCGCGCCGTCCAATACTCGCGTTGGAGGGGGAGAGCGTGAGGTGCAGCAACCAATGGCGGTGTAGGGGAAAAAAGTAGTTCCACGGAGGAGTGGGGTTTGAGAGGAGTTCGCGTTAGCGTTGGTTGTATATACGGAGCTTTGCATTAGTGGTTCCGCAGATTCCAGCCCAGCTACAACTATGGGAAGTACACGAGTAGTGCGTACTCCTGAGGAAGAAGCTGCCTACCGCGAGCATCAGCGAGACTTGGCTCGTGAACGGGCTCGTCGTCGTAGGGCCGACCCCAAGCTGCGCGCTAGAGATCACCGCCCATTACTCTCATTACTGGCACGCAAAAAGGGGGCGGCACAACTTACGCAGGAAAGAAAAAAGCACATCAAAACAGAGAGAAACCTCATGCGAAAAAAAAAAAAACACGCTGAGTGAACCGCAAAAAAAAAAAGCCCTCCTCGAGCATGGTCACCACGTGAAGCGCGCAAAAGCGAAAATGAGGTGAAAGAATGGTGAAACAAAAGGTTTACAATATAGACTGCTTGCGAAGTTTGACTTGTATGGTGTAACACTCGGTGTAACTAATACAGTTTCGTTGTTCGACCATCTTCACGGAGTGGAAGGGGCGGTGACTTTTAATCGATGCTCACATGTCCGCTATCGATCGATGCTCACATGATGGCCATGTCTACGTTCAAACCGCCCTTTCTATGTCGTCGTTGCAAGCTGGTGCGTGCCTGGTTTCCTTCCGTTCTGCCGGGGCGGCGGCACCGTCGTGCGTTGTCGGCAAGACAAGCTGCCGTTCTTCATTTTGAATTTCACTTTGCTTGTCGTATTGCGGAGGCCGCGTATTGTGCGCACTACCGAGGAGCAGCGCGCCTACGAAGATCGACGGCGAGAACAGGTGCGAGAATGCAATCGGCGACGGCGGGCGGCCAACACCGACTGAAAACGTTCCCGACAGGCGAGCCGCTTGCAAGACGACGCAGGTAGTGTGCTCTGCGTCGTGTGCTAAACATCTTCGCTCGTCATCCACCTTCACAGAGTGGAATGGCTCATGATTTTTCTTTTATTGCGATAGCAATTATACGGACACTCCAAGCGGATTTCTGCCGTCGCCGTCGCCTTGAGGTTCCGTATAGAGTCCAACGGCGATGAAATCGTCGCCGCGCGCCGTATGCTGTATGTGCGAGTGAAAGCACGGCTGAGAGCAAACGCGACTTCTTCCGTCGCGCTAAAAGCCCTGGGGGGACAGGAGGGCGGGAGGGGAGGCGACGTTTATCTGCGGCACCAAATGCATATTTATATAAAAACGTTGCGAGGCCAGAAGGTGATAAAGACTGTCGACACTGCTCTACGAGTGTCCCGTTCTAATCTCGTCGAAAACCTCCGAGCCGCACCCAGAGGCACCGGCAATAGTCACCAAAGCCGCGCGCGTTCGGTGCGATCGCGGGAAGAATGCCGACGGCGTCGACAACAGTTCTGCGCGTTGCTTACTTTCCTTACTCCGTATAGCTCTCTACTAATTTGCTATCGCAATTCATGCTTCGCCTTTCGGGTGAAAGTGCGACATTTTTTTGTTTTTTTTTTCTTTTTTGTCTTTCTTCAGTAGTCTAGCGATCGCAACTATATGGACACTTATTTTCGTCGTTAACATCACCGTATGGTCCGTATAACGTCCAAGTGCGATAACATCGTGGCCGCGTGCCGTATTCTGCTGGTGCGAATGAGAGCTTGCGAGGGGGACCCGATGATGGTGGCTCGACCTCGCGCGCGCAAGCGAGGCAGCGCGCATTGTTCCATTACGCAAAGGCAAGGGGGTTGTCTACTCCGGTGGCGGCTGCGTATGGTGCGGTTGAGCGCGGCCGCGCGAGCGCTAATATCTTGAAAGCGATCTGCGATGGGTAGAGTCTAGCTAGGCACTCCGACCGCTAAGAGCTACGTGCGCGCTGTGTTCTCGCCGCTTAGTTCGCGAGCGAGAGGTAGCAGGAGTTTCAGCACGAAAGGCAATTCGCTCGGTGCTGCTGGCACTTTTCATCACGCCAACGTTATCATGTGTCCGCGGTTATGAAGTGAAATGTTTCATGTTTGACTGTGCGGGCGTGACACTATGCTTGTTAAATTAGTTACTAAGCAAATGTTTACAAATTTATACGGCCGATAAAACTACTACCCTTACTTCGTATAGCTGTCCAATAATTTTCCATCGCAATCGATGCTTCGCCTTTCGGGCGAGACCACTACTTTTAATTTCATTTCCCTCTGTCACTTCTACAGTGCCTGTTCTTTTATTCGTGTTTCGCCACCGGGCCTGACACGGAGGCTTCCTGCGTGTACCGTGTATAGCCTGCACGTTAGAGAACGCCAGGTGGTCAAAATTAATCTGGAGTCTCTCGCGTCATAATCGTATCGTGGTAATGGCTACTTAAAACCTCGTAATTTAATTTTAATTCATATCCTGTTTGTGGCTATGTGCCGTGTATAGACGAGAATATTTTACTTGTGAGCGTGCGGTGCATTCACGATTCCAGCGATGCCCTCTCTCTCCTGCGCAGGCGGCGCTTTCTTCGCGACCAAGATGCGGCTGACAGATTCGCTGACGATGCTGGATCCGTTCCAGACGCACTACGGCCGCTGGACGGGACTGATGTTCTGTGTGCCGGCCTGTGCTGGGCGAGATATTCTGGACGGCTGCCATACTAGCGGCTCTGGGCAAGTGGCTGTGCGCACTCTTCGCGGTGATGTAGCGGCTGAGGCATGCCGCTGTTGTGATAGGAGGAGTTTGAGGGTTACATTACCGGAATGCTAAGAAAGTATGCAGAAACTCCACTGGAGTTGACTATAGTATGCGTAAGCATACCCACAAATTACCGTTGCCCCACCCCTATACATTTCAAGTTGGTCCAGCCCCAAATTTCAAGTTGGTCCGCCCCCAAATTTCAACTTGGCCCAACCCGAAATTTCAGTTGGCCCAGCCCTACTACGAGCTGCCCCATGCATTGTCTATGGAGTCCCATGTATCCTATGGTTACTTTTCTCTGGTCAATTTTCTTCCTTCCTTTTCTTTTTTGAGGTGGTTTCCATTGTTCCTTATCGTTTATAAAGCTACCAATCATCTACACTCACACCATTATCTCGATTAAACATCTTAACTTCGCAAGTTACCCATTTTTCTGCCGATACAAGGCATTACACTTTTTGTGTGACGGATGGGAGTACTCGCCAAAGAATGTAAAAAGAATGGCAGTTTCGTCATTGTGCCCGAGCTTTGACAGCGATAGCGAAGTCCAGCTTAGAAGCTTTGCGCGTACATTAAACCCAGCATGTAGCCTATTTCGTGCACCTACTGGTTCACTACCAGCAAGCGCAATGGGAGCTAGGTCTTCATGGGAGGCTTAAAATGCCGTTGGCCTAATTGGGTTGATCATTATGGCTACATTTGTCCTTTGAATACGCAAATGTACACTAATATAAATCAATCAATCAATTATTCAATTTATCGGATCTGATATTTGGCACATGTCTTCCTCTCTTTGCGTCCTTTGTATATACGCAAAGGCATAAGCGCACGGCAATGCACTTGAAAACGAGCATCGCTAACAGATATTAATACGTTTTTGCGTGCAGGCGACACGGCGAGCGTGATCATCAAGGTTGGCTCTCATTACTTCATCATCATCTCCGCGTTGGTAATCTTCTTCTACACGTCGCTGGGCGGTCTCTTCTCGGTCACGTACACGGACGGCCTCCAGCTCGCCACCACCGCCATACTGCTGGTGAGCATATTGCGGTTGACACCGAGACGCATGACATGGTATTTGTAGCTTCGCGACATTGTCGACTTTAAATATTGCCGCCTTTACTGAATTTTGGTTGAGTTGCGCCTGTTGGCCTGTGGAAAAGCACTTCGGACAAGCAGGCCGCTGCTCCGAAGTGCTTTTCCACGCGTAAGGGGCGCCCTTCGGTCTCTGGCATAAAGGTACAATGACCACCAGCAGCCACTAGCGGCCATCGGCGTCCACTAGCGGCCATCGACAGTGCGAAACTCTGATCATCGAAGTTCCCAGCTATTAAGAGCTCGGATTCCTTCAGGTGAACTTCGCGCTCAGACGATAGACGAACGACACGACGTTTGGAACACCTCGTCCAAGGAAGGAATGCCTCCCCCCCCCCCCCCCCCCCCGATAAGGCCACCCAAATAATGCCCCCCTTCCTAATGGTTTTCTATTGTGTCACTTCGCCGTCGCCATACTAACAAATGGGCGCCGGAGCGCGTTACTTTCGCAAAAAAAAAAGGAGGTATAAAAATTAATCAGGGCGCGCGACAAAAGTAAGGGAATGGTTTGCACAATACGGTCGGTGAAAAAAAAAAAAAAAAAACACGTCGTGAGAAACAAATTCTGGATTACTGGCTAACGAACTGGGCAAATAAGTTGTTGTCCATGCGAATGTGGGAAACGCAAGGCAACATTAATTGTTAGTCATTAATAATTACCTTTCTACTCGAGATATATGCGGAACTTTCACCGTTCTTTGATTAAAGGGCCCATGACACTGCCGTCCAAGTGTTCTCACTTGATCAGTGTACTGAGATCAAAGGGCTCAATATGGTTATAAAAACAAAAAAAAATTTAAGTGCCGATTTAGCGTTAAATGCGAGAGAAATGCGTCAGTATTACATCGCACCATTTTGAGGTACCGGATAAATGATGTAACCTACGTTAATCACATTGCAAAGTGTTGCTCAGGAGCTCACTCGATATATATATATATATATAAAGAAACAGACATGGATAACACAGTAGCACGCGGTATTTCGTCAAGCAATGGCGATTCGAGTGCACTGCCGGCCGCTATTCAGCCAGTGTCGCCCGCCAGAGGCATCTTCGGCACCTCTCCATGCCAAGTCACATCGTGGCTGCATGTAAGTAAAAATGAAAAGCGGCAAAATGGTTTGTAGCACCGGTCCTCACTTTAGTAGCAGGTTGCCAACACAAGAGAAGCAGAGGATGAAAGCCAAATTTACTGTCTGTTGCAGATACAGTCGAACTTTAACATAAGGAACAGAAATTTAACGAAGCTTTTTGTTTCCCTAACATTTCTCCTTTAAATCTCATGTATTTCTTCTTACTAAGGACGATTTGGGAGTATTTTTGCCTTCTTCGGTGGATTCATGCTAACGTGCCATCACAGACTGAAACAGCTGCGCTTCAGAATCGCGCCGAATGTAAGCGCCTTGCAGGTCAGTGACTGCTGTGCAGTGCTCCTGCTTTTGACAGCGGACGATGCATTTGTAGCACACAAAATAGTCATGGGGAAGGATGGGAAAGAAGCGGATGCTGTGACTAATAAAAGGATATCTTATATGTGCAGCCTAGGGGCGCAGGGAAGTGAATGTTGGCGGATGCCACGCAAGAGTGAATAAGGCCCGTCAGAAGAACGTGCGCCTGAGCGCACATCAAACGGCTGATCGACACACGTAGTTGGCCCGGTCAACGCACTAGTGTAGCACGCCTACGCGCTTACTGTGCGGCACCACGCGGAGGATACCACAGAAATTTGTTTCCGTGAATCTTCACTTACCGCGAGAGCAATTAATATAACTCGGGCCGCAGTCAGTGTATTTAAACACGTAACGACGTTCTCCTCTGCTGGCCTCTTCGTCGGCGCG
This sequence comes from Dermacentor silvarum, assembly GCF_013339745.2. NCBI lineage: Eukaryota > Metazoa > Arthropoda > Arachnida > Ixodida > Ixodidae > Dermacentor > Dermacentor silvarum. The sequence goes on from NC_051156.1 coordinate 181,482,150, forward strand.
TTGTGGCTCGTCACATCTCCGCGGTGCGGTACCCATATATGGCACGACCGCCCGAAACTTGTTCAGTGAAGCAAAGCGATTCCTATAAAGCCACGACAAGCGTATACGTGCTTGTTCTCGTAAAACTACAGATGGGCTAGCCGTAGGTCATGGTGTATACGTAAAGTGTGCTGCCGGTCATCGCCTATGCTTTGTTGCAGTACACGCAGTGAGCACACATTTAATTTAAGAAAGCTGGCAAAAGTAGCGGGAGACTTTATGGACTCCTTTCAACGCTAAAGCACTACCCGTGGACGAAATGACTTAGGCAACGGTATCGCGATGGTATACACCGTGATTGCATCCGTTGGTCGGATCACTACGGCGTGCACACGTCCGCGAAGCCCGGTGAGGTTGCTCGCCGAAGGCGAGAAATGTAAACAAGAGGAGAGGAACTGCCCCGACAAGATGGCGGAGAAACGCCAACTTCCGGCGTCACTGAGCTTCACAAAGAGTGACGTCAGGGCCTCTCCTTAGTTTGTCCTTCCTCCATGCCCGAGGGAGCCGTTTCCGGGAGTACCAAATCTCCGTGATGACGATGACCGCTGTGGACTTTGTATCGGGTGATCTACAGGAATATGAAGCCCGAATCTGACCTCTAAAAATTATGAAAAGATCTTGTAGGATGAAGAAAAGGAACAAAGGCATATACAAAAAAATTTGAAGCAAAAACAAACGAATATTCTTTATATCGATCTTCTGGCTTGTTTTCCCGTCCACTCGGCTGTTTTCGAGTGCATCACTCGTGTTCGAGTCACCGTTTCGTAGCTTTTACGGGTTTCCAGATGGTTAGCTCAACGCGTTTGCGAAAGCCCGACGCTAGTGCCAGCGCATTATTTTCGTCTGCCTGTATAGTAGCACAGCCTTGGTCTGGAGATTCGTGCATTCATGGGCGACATTGGATTTGGACTCGTTATCAGCGTTGCAGTGTTGGCATTGCTGTACTCATATTCGCTGTGTATTTCACTTGCAAAAGCCAAGTTCCCCGCATACCGCCAGGGGCCTCGTGCAGGAGACAGCTTTCATCGGAATTTCGTCACCACTCATTGTCGCCAGACTGAATTACGGCTTAAGTGCGACATAAACAAATTCAAGTACAAATTTTCTACTGCACCGGATGCGCTCACGTTTGCTAGTTTGCTGCAGCACGCATAAGGTTTAACGTGCAACGCCTAATTCAAGCTGGGAAATTTTGTGTCATGGCCCTTTGATAACGAACAGGATGGTATTCATCGCTGAACGAAAATGGCCGTGGAACTTTTAAACAGAAAGTTGCGGGGAGGAGGAACCGGAGGAGGAACTTTTTGAGGAGGAACCGGCAAGAAAACGCTCTCTCCTGACGGACGCCGGTGCCGTAACGGTGCCGGGCCGGGGTAGGGGGTGGCCGTGTGAATGAGGCCTAAAGGAAGTTCTGCGGGAGAAGATGACATTGTGGAACAAATATGTATAAGTCGAGTGTATCTCCTTTGCTGCTCGCGCAGTGGATGTGCGTGCCTTCGTGCGTAACTCACAAGGCGGTGGGCACACTGGGTCCCCAGTACACCGACTGGATCGGCACCGTCGCCAGCGGGGATATCAGCCAGCTCGTCGACCTCTTCCTGATGACGGCTCTCGGAGGAATCCCGTGGCAGGTTGGGTGGTGATATTATGCTCCAAGCACGCATGCGCGGGCAGGAAGTCATGTTTACAGCATCACGCGTTTCAAGGCGAAAGCAGGTAATGAATTGTGCCATGCCGGTAACCAGAGGGAGGGCTCAGAGCTCCTGACACTACTGCTCGGCATAACTTACATATACTGGGTGTCCCACGTAACTTGTGCCGAAATTCAAAAATATGCAGTTGCCACCTAGCTGGACAGAACCAAGATAATTATGTTCGCCGTCGATTGCAGCAGGTCGAACTATGTTGTGTTTGGCCTGATTGCATTAGTTAATAATAATTAATACACTCGAATAAAAATGTCGCAGTTTCACACGAAAGGCGAAGCATCAATTGCGATAGCAAATTAGTAGAGAGCTATACGGAGTAAGGATAGTAGTTTTATCTCTGCTCTGTAAAAACTTGGACATGCAGCCGAAGCAGCAGCGCGCAGAACTGTTGTCGACGCCGTCGGCGTTTTGCCCGCGTTCGCAACGAACACACGCGGCGTCGGTGACTGTTGCCGGTGCCTCTGGGGGCGGCTCGGAGGTTTTCGACGAGATCGGAACGGGACACTCGTCGAGCAGCGTCGGAAGCCTTTACCATCTTCTCGCCTCGCAACGTTTTTATTTAATTGCGCATTTGGTGCCGCAGCTAAACGTCGCCTCCCCTCCCTCCCTCCCGTCCTCCCACGGCCTTTCGCGCGACGGAAGAAGTCGCGTTTGCTATATATATATATGGAGATTGTAAAGGGGGAATGAGACGCTTAATTATGCAGCCCTTCAGGGATTTGGCGCTGAGCCGTGCTCCCTCAAGGGCTGCAGAAGATAGCGCCAACCTTTTCCTTTCCCTCAAGAACCACTTATCATCATCAGGGAGCACGGCGCAGAACGCGCGTCGGCTCTCTGCCGTGCGTTCGCTCCCTATGAAAGCGCGCGTCCCTCGCGCGCTTTCACTCGCACATACAACATACTGCGCGCGGCGACGATTTCATCGCCGTTGACGTCATATGGAACCTCACGGCGACGGCGATGGCGACGACGACGCCGACAGCAGAAATCCGCTTTGAGTGTCCATATAATTGCTATCGCAATAAAATTCAGAGCCCTTCCACTTTTTTGAAGATTGAAGCCAGCGAAGCTGTGACTATGGTGGGTCTGCTATACTGAATATTGCTATAGTCAATTTATATATTATCATTATTTACTATATTGAGCATTTTCGGCATGTTCATCAAAGAGCAAGGACACCGGAGTCTTGTTTTCGCCCGGCGTGATGCCCAAGTACTGCGTTTTCTGCGCCAAGTCCGCGCCATCGTCATAGACTACAGTGTATAAGCCACAACGTTCATTGCCAGCGGTACACTGCACGACATCGTCAGGATCCTGATTTCAGGATCCTGGAAGATGTTAAACGAGCGTCCGTCCCATAACGAGTCCAAAGGGCCACTGCTAACAGCACGATCTCTACATCACGAGACAAAGGGGCACAATGATTGGTGGGACGTGTCGCCGCCGAGTATCGCGACACTTGTGAAAGACGCATCGGCGGTGGCGAAGGCCTCACGGGGAACCTATGGGCCACTCATCGTCCGTTTTGACACCTGTGCTAAGGCACAACTGGCGGAAAACCGCCACGCATATGGAGCCAAACCAACGCACATGGAGCCAAAATTGTTGTACACGCCGGTCGGTCTACGGACGCGATCTCCTGGAACCTAGCCCTTAACAGCTTCGCTGTAATATTCAGTTCAAAGCAAAATTGTCAATGAGAAAATTGTAGTCCCGGAGCACTTTTTCGTATTTCGCGGGCTTTCCTCAGACTTGAAAAAAGTCAGTTTCGACCGACAGTCGTGGCATTGACTGCGATAGCAAACTTTCAGACAGCTATACGAAGTAAAGTTAGTCGTTTTACCAGCTGCATAAACTCCCGTAAACATTCGCTCGCTAGCTACATTTACAAGCACACGTTGTCAGGCACGCCAGGAAATCGCAACACATCTCACTCGATGACCGCGGACACTCGCTGTCAGAACGCTGGCGTGAAGAAGAGAGACAGCAGCAGCGAGCGAATTCCCCTTTGTGCTGCCTCTCGCTTCAATGCGAACTAGGTGCGCGAGAACACAGCGCAGACGAAGCCATCAGCTACATCCGGCCGGCTAGCCTTCGAACCCAGCGAATATAGCCTCCTATATAGGACGCGCGCGGCCACCCTCAGCCGCCGCAGCTGGATAGAACAGGTGCGCACTAAACTGCTCCCTTCTTAGCGTGAACACATGTCCCGTCCCCCCCTCCCCCTACCCTTGCGCGCGTGTAAAGACTACTCGCACCCTCCCCGCTTTCCTCCCTCACGAACGCGAGAATACACCGCCGCATCAGGCCACCCTACTCCTCGGCTCACCCTCGCGACCTTTCGCTCGCACCTGCAGCATACGGCAAGCGGCTGCACTGTTATTGCACTAGAACTTAATACGAAACGTCACGGCAACGACGACGGTGGAAATTCGCCTGGAGTGTGCATATAATTGCTATCACAGTAAAAATGTTTATCTAGCACGTATTCAGCAACAGAAAGCTGGATGAGGATGTTTTCAAGCTTGTCTACAATTCTCGCATTGACGCTTAAATTTGCCCTAAATTTAGTATTTGATCAGTTTAATAATGAATAACCAATTATGTAGTAATGTAAATTAGGCGAAATACAAAAATAGTCTGTCGAGCAATGTGACACTTGCATATTTTGAAATTTTGGCACGATTCGCATGTGATAAAGGATGTCGTTGTATTATTGCGATAGCAATTATATGGACACTCAAAGAGAATTTCTGCCGTCGGCGTCGCCGTCGCCGTGAGGTTCCGTATGACATCAACGGCGATGAAATCGTCGCCGCGCGCCGGACGCTGTATGTGCGAGTGAAAGGGCGCGACGGACGCGCGCTTTCACGGGGAGCGAACGCACGGCGGAGAACAAACGCGCGTTCTGCGCCGTGCTCCCCGAAGGGCTGCATAATTAAGCGTCCTCTTTCCTCCTTTACAATCACCCATATATATATATATATATATATATATATATATATATAGAGAGAGAGAGAGAGAGAGAGAGAGAGCAAACAACGCGACTTCTTCCGTCGCGCGAAATGCCGTGGGGAAACGAGAGGGAGGAAGGGAGGGGAGGCGACGTTAGCTGCGGCACCAAATGCGTATTTATATAAAGTAGCTTTATCAGCTGTATAAACTTGGACATGCAGCAGCACCGGCAACACTCAGAACTGTTGTCGACGCCGTCGGCGTTTTGCCCACGTTCGCACAAAATGCGTGCGGCGTTGGTGACTGTTGCCGGAGCCTCTGATATAAATAGGTACTTGGTGACGCAGCTAAACGTCCCCTCCCCCCCCCCTCCCACGGCCTTTCGTGCGTCAGAAGAAGGCGCGTTTGCTCTACATATATGGTGATTGTAAATGAGGAAAGAGACGCCTACTTCTGCAGCCCTTAAGGGAGCACGGCACAGAACGCGCGTTTGTTCTCCGCCGTGCGTTCACTCCCCGTGAAAGCGCGCGTCCCTCGCGCCCTTTCACTTGCACATACAGCGTTCGGCGGCGCGCGGCGACGATTTCATCTCCATTGACGTCATACGGAACCTCACGGCGACGGCGACGGCGACGGCAACGGCGACGGCGACGCCGACGGCAGAAATCTGCTTTGGAGTGTCCATATAATTGCTATCGCAATAAAACGTTGCGAGGCGAGAATGTGGTAAAGAATTCCGACGCTGCTCGACGAGTTTCCCGTTCTGATCTCGTCGAAAACCCCCGAGCCGCCCTCAGAGGCCCTGGCCATCCCTGGCAATAGTCACCAACGCCGCGCGCGTTCGGTGTGAACGCGGGCAAAACGGCAACGGCGTCGACAACAGTTCTGCGCATTGCTGGTGCTGCTGCGTGTCCAAGTTTATACAACTGATAAAACTACTATCCTTAGTCCGTATAGCTCTCTACTAAGTTGCTATCGCAATTGATGCTCGCCTTTCGGGTGAAACTGCGACATTTTCTTTTTTATGAACATGCCAACATGTGCAGTATAAGTTCATACTATCCTATGTCAGTGAGCTGCATGATTGACATGTGAAAATAAATTCAAAGAAACCGCTCCCGTAAATAACATTTGGGTACGGCCTTGGATGCGACAGAACGCCAGCTAGCTCCTGCAGGCGTAATAAATGTGTCAAATAGACACATGAAGGGAACCCAACATCCATTAACGATTGACTATATTGCACATCTTTCTGTTCGCCGCAGAAAAAAAAACACTTAGGCTAAATCTAGTCTGACCTATACACACAGCTTCCGCTGTCCTATTGCCAGGATTTTAAATAAATGTAGGGATGGTACGCTATATTGAGGAACTTTGTTCAACCTGAAACTTGTCAGGAATGTTTTATCGATGGTCTCTTGACCAGCTGAACAAACAAATGCAGGGAATGTCCCAGAATACAACGAAAACCTCTTTGGTAAGCCTGATCGAGGTCTCATCGCTATGACAGAACTGGCATTTTGATTTCGACACAGATGCATCACTTGCGACATAAACTATTGTCACAAACCGTCGCTGTAACGTTATTAGCACATCGCGCAACCTTCTTACTGTGATAACTTAAATTTATGTCGCCAGGGCAAGTTCTTGGTACTACGACAGGAGTGCGTCCCGAAAGACAAAATTTTCATCCATCTAACAATAAATTGCCCTTTGTATTTTGTAGACCTGTGCATTTTATCATTCCAGCAATTAGGTGCGTTCTGACGGATTCCTGCGTGGAAGTAAACTTGCTAAAGCTCTGCTGATATATATATATATAAGCGCATATTCTCATGGGTGAAACGGCGCACGGCCTGTTGTTCCTGCGCAGGTCTACTTTCAGCGCGTGCTAGCCTGCGAGACCGTGGCCGAGGCCAAGATTCTCTCGTTCATGTCGGCCATTGGCTGCATATTCCTCGCCTTGCCACCCGTCCTCATCGGAGGTGCCGCCAAACATACCAGTACGGCACCTGTTTCTTTCTCTCCCCAGGTGTTGCTTGTCTAATGCCTGTGTGTGTATATCTTTCCGGGTTTTGAATGTGAAGGCAAATGCGAATGCATTTTAAATTGTACCCAGCAATATATTATTTATATTATTATGAGTAAGTTATCATACTTACCAGTGTTCTTCGACGCGGACCCTGGTAACTCAAGGGACGTAAACTTAAACCGGTGCATTTACTGTCGGCGGATCGATCGATGGAAAAATCAATCAATCAATAAATAAATCTATCAATAAACAAATCACTATATAAACCAGTTTTGCAGTGACATCTATTTGATTCTTTGAAGCTACAGTTCGTGACCTAACACTTGCGAGTGCGTATGCGATCTGAGGCCGCGCCGCGAAGCATTCAGATGTTTTGAAGAAAGCGCCGGTCGCCGCGGCCGCGTTGCCACGGTGACAGGCTGCATGTTGCGTCGCCATGGCAACCCTCGGCGCCGGATAGCGAGCGATAGGCGCGCCTCCTGAGAGCATGTCCTCTACTATCCGGTCATGCCATGTGCATTGCAGACTTTACGGTGGCCGGCTATCCGGGATCGTTCCTGCTCAGCGACGAGGACAGCCCGCGGGTGCTGCCGTTCGCAATCCTGTATCTGACCTCGGGCATGACCACCATTTTCGGCCTCGTCAGTATCGCAGCAGCCGTCATGTCATCCGCCGACTCCTCCATGCTCAGCGCCTCAACAATGGTCACCAGGAACGTCTACCAGGCGCTTTTCCGGCCCATGGTCAGCCGGCACCTTAGACCAATTGGGCAGGGGACGTTCATCGGGGCTGAGGGGAAGCGGCAACCGTTTCACGAACCAACAACATCGGGAGTAACTTGCAGCCCGCGTATCCTCCCCAATCAGCCAGCCTAGAATGTATAAATACCATCTGCAGTGAAATTTTGGACCACGTAAAAATAATGCAGTTTCAGGTAATAGAGCAGCCGCCGCGCTAAATGCTACGTTTGAAATACGAGGGGATCTGTCACGAAAAGCTCGCAATGCCAGACGTTTATTTTATACTCAAACTAAAAAAAAAAGTCGCAGTTTCGCCCGAAAGGCGAAGCATCGATTGCGACAGCAAACTAGTGGACAGCTATAGGAAGTAAGCATAGTAGTTTTATCGGCCGTAGAAACTTGTAAATATAGGCATGCTAACTAAATTATTAAAATGACGGTACGTTGGGCATATTGGTATCCCATACTGAAACCATTCACAGCTCGCAACCACAAGAGCTACACAGAAAAGATACACGGACAAGCGCGGACTATCAAGAGACAACTTTAGTTGAAATCACACATATAAATAAGCGATGAAGCACGTGACAAGAACAGAAAAAATTGCCAATGTGATGACACAATTGGCACGAAATGACCATAACAATCCACCAACTCATATCAATCACTAAAGAAACTTGGCCAGGTAATCTACCTCCGACTTATGGAGCAAAACAGACGGACGTGCAACACACGTGTCTCCCGCCTTATCAATGAAGTGGGCTTCCACCATCTCCCGGACAGATTTCTCCTTTGTCTCGATAGTACGTTGATTTGTGAAACCACTGGAGCACAGCCGCAATTCTTGCAGTGCATGGAATTGTTATGGTCATTTCGGGGCAATTGTGCTTTCACATTGTCATTTTTTTTCGGTTCTTGTCACGTGCTTCATCGCTTATTTATATGTGTGCTTTCAATAAGGTTGTCTGTTGATAGCGCTTGCCCGTGTATCTTTTCTGTGTAGTTCTTGCGTTTCGCGCTGTGAATGGTTTCAGCAAATTGACAAGCACGGTGTCACGCGCGCACAGCGAGTAAGCGCGGCAGCGAGCGAATTGACCTTCGTCCCACCGCTCGCATCAACGCGAACTAAGCCGCGAAAACACAGCGCAGGGAGCAAGAACTCTGCCCCCGCCGCAGATGGATTTCAAGATGCAGCCGCCCGGGCGGGAACGCGCGGCGTAGAACGCGGCCTCCCGCATTCCCGGCGTAGTATACTCTCTAGCCACTGTAATAGTACGAGGCCTCCCGTTCCCCACCCTCGGACCCTCGCGGCCCGGCGGGCGCGCGCGGTCGCTCGGGCGGTGCGGAGCAAAATGCGCCCCTCCCTACCCTCCCTCCGGAGCGTTACGCGCGACTGGAAGAACGCGCGTTTCCTTCCCGCCCGCCACTGCACAATGTAGAAGTACGCAGTTGCTGGCAGAGTAGAAGCCGCACCCCCTCCCTCCCGCGCCGCCTTCCCGCTTTCCTCCTTTCGCGTGCGAGATTGAGTCGCCAGTTGCCCTTACACCCGGTCGCAAAAGACGCAGTTGGTACCGCAGCAGAACGTCGCCCCCCACCCTCTCTCCCTCCCCCCCCCCCCCCGGCCTTTCGCGCAACGGAAGACGTCGCGTTTGCTCTCCGCCGTGCGTTCGCTCACCGTGAAAGCGCGCGTCCCTCCCGTGCTTCCACGCGCACATACAGTATACGGCACGCGGCGACGATCTTATCGTCCTTGGACTTTATACGGAACCTCACGGCGACGCCGACGCCGACGGCAGAGATCCTCTTGGAGTGTTCATATAATTGCTATCGCAATAAAAACTATCGATAGTGCTATCGATAGTAACTTCTATAGTACTATCGATAGTATGAAATCAACCGCGCGAACTCATTGCAGCATAAACTTGGTTGCCCGAGTGCATGGTATATGGTGGTGACGGTAACTATGACAGCATTCTGCAGATGTACCCTACGCACTCAGTCGCTGGATAAAGTGTTAATGCCGCAAATGTCCTTGTTGTGCTGGCAACAGCGACTCGAGACGAACGGTTTGGCGCGCCTGCTTCTGAGCTGAATTCGAGTGGAATTATTACTTCACCACGTATTCTTGGGGCTGGTTTCAAGGTCAATGCTTGAACTGAATCGAAGCTGCATAGACATAAAAGCAAGGAACGAGCACGTTGCTCTTGACACAACAGCTGTGCACTTTGATTTGTTCCGCAGCACACCACTCCAGCGCTCCGAACAAGTATGCTCACTAATGTACATACTTACATACAAGGACATACGAGGACTACCGATAGTGCTATCGATAGTAACACCGACTGCACTATCGATGGTAACACTATCAATAGTATCATCGATAATAGTATCGATAGTTTATCGATAGTAATAGTATCGATAGTCTTTTGACACTACCGATAGTTTAAAAAACTATATACCGATAGTTTTGTATCACTACGGCTCACACTCGCACGCTTTCACTCGCACATAGAGCATACGACGTGCAGCGACGATTTTATCACCCGTGGACTTTATACGGAACCTCACGCCAACGACGACGGCGACGCCAGATCTGCGCCTTGAATGTTCCTATAATTGCTCTCGCAATAAAAAGAAAAGAAATCCGGACAACCCATCTCGGGTTGAATGTCAAAATAATGCGACTAATTAACATTAAAGCAATATAGCGACACACCCTATTGCCAACGCGGACACACGAAGTCGCAATGTGGCTGCCAACCACAGTACCAAATGATACCACGATACAACATGTATATTGTTGCAATCACTGCATCTCATGAATACTCCGTAGTATCGTTGGTGTCTCGGCTGCAACTTCATTGCAACTCCTCTCCGTCAAGCGGATGCGCTCGCCTTGGAGGTTTCTCTTGTGGACGGGGCGCTATTGCATTATACGTTTAAGTCTGCATACCCCGCGTGTCCCCTTGCATGACCTCCGCGATAAGGTGACACGCACGGCGTGCTGATTATCTCTGAGGCGGCGCATGTTGAGATTTACATCTTATCCGCTCACGGCCAATTGGACGCTTCGTCTGCTTAGCTGCCATTTAAAAGCTGCTATCAAGAAATTGGACACTTAACTGTGTCTGCAGCTTTGCCAAGTTTGCATCAACACTAAATATTACTGATATAGAAGTATACACAGTTTGGCCACATCGAAATGTAATCGTAGCTGACCCTTATTGAAGCCTAACGCAAAGCTTGTAAAACAATTCGGCGTTTTCAAGTCCTGAAAGGTGTATTACACTGTTCAAAATTATTCGTATTTCATAACTAAATATGTGCCGTACACAGTGGCAATTCTAATTATGCAAATTGTCGACCCGAGCATCCCTTCCAATTTGATGACGTGACACTCCGGGCATCACTGGAGGTTGTGTTCGCGAACCTGTTTACAGAGAATGGTCGAAAAGACATACAGAAGAGTAGATTTATCAAGTTAAAGCTTTAGACACATTGAGTAGACCAAATCTATAACACACTTTAGAAAAACATGCTTAAATATTCGCTGGCGGAATCCTACTGTGCGCAATTAACAAATTTACGCTCTATATAGACAGAAAGATTGGGCGCCTTGGCAACCGGCGGAGAAACCTTACCAAAGGGCAGAAATGTTTTGATGTACAATTTCCCATGCTCGAGTGATTTCTGTAAAGGCTGCAGTATCACCTGTAGGTTGCACTTAAATTTGCCGGCCTTTATCGGTTTCGCTTATATGAACTCACGTAGCTCATAATGTATGCCTCCTAAGAGCTTGTGTGCATATGTGTACATTATAGGGTCGAAATTGTTGTTGAAATGCCGGGTCAAGTCACTGGTGGTAAAGATGTTCCACCGAGAACACTGAACCAAGTGTCCTGAAATGCTGCGGATACTCACGCGCAGGCCACGGAGACGGAGGTGGTGATTGCGCTCCGCACCATGATCTGCGCCCTGAGTTCGCTGTCCGTCTACATGGCGCTCTCGGTGAATTCCGTGTTCGATCTGTGGACCCTGTGTTCGGACATCGTCTACGTTCTACTCTTCCCGCAATTGCTCTGCGTGTTTTACTTCAAGGAGACTAACGCATACGGCTCAGTCTTGGGTGAGATGTTATGACCGCTATACGCTGCAGAAATACCATATATTTTTTGAAGATAAAAAAGACCTTTACCGAGCTCCTTGACACTACCGACGCCTACAACAAAATGCCGTTGTAAAAGCCCCGGCCCAGGATGGTGATGTCTTTCGAGGACTGGGTCCGGCTACAGGCCTTTCGGGACGCACTCGTAACTCGCTAAAGCGTTTCGCATATAAATCATCCATTGAGCCATGCTTAGCTCTGCCTCCCTTCCCATTTTCACCATATGTAGGCCTCAGGACAATATTTTACTCGAATACCATATTGCTTTTATTCGTACCTGAGTCTACTGGTAAATGCTTGTTTAACTGCGCATCACTGTGTGTTTATGCCATGCACAATTATCAGTGGCAGAACATTACAATCAAAGAATGAACGAATGAGTGAATGAATGAACAGATCAAGCAATCAGTCAATCAATTTTAATATTTTCGGGGATAAAAAAGCTACATAAGTATCTTGATCTGGCCCAAAAGACCACACATGACAGCACCGAACGATTTACAAGCATGGGTGCGACGCATACGCGACAAGCAAAGCTATACTTGCAGTAACTTATGCACCGTGTACAACTCATGGCGGGTAACTTAACTGTCTTTGCTGCACGTGACACCGATCTACGAGCCGCTTTCTGCCCGTGAATTAAAGCCCTCACTCCACTTCCCTCAAAGTTATCTTTTGCCCTTGTGAAGAAAAACATGAAATGCAGTGCAGTCCTTGCCACGACGTGGTTCCCGAGGGAGTCGTGACCCAGCAACGTTATAATGCGAAAAGTTATAGCGGCAGCTGCTGCTCGTTGTCCATGATACAGCTGCTGAAATTTGAGCATGTGCTGTAATACGTGTGCCATTGGCGGAACGTATTCTGTGGACGACTCGGGGCCTGACGGACCCGCTTCCATAACCACCGAGATGGCGAGTAATCCGAACTTACTAACGCCAGTAAAATTGTTTCTGTTTAGCAGTTTTTTGAAGTATGGAGCTTCCTTAAGATGATTTTTTTTTTCGACACTTCATTTTTCTTGCTTCAAATGAAGGTCCTACAACTCTCAGTTCTAGAAAAAATACTGACTAGCCTCTGTGCGTCGCAGATAATTTAATATAATGGGATTCCTACAGCCAGGTTCGGTAGCGTATCCCAGGTCGTGACATGTCGCGATGTCATTACACAGAATGTGGTCACGTGGGTGTGGGATGTTGCGACGTTTCGACACTCGCTTCGGCTCGTTCGGTCACATTCTATGGTGCTGCTCGTTGCGGATACCGATGAAGCAGCATAGCAGATGACCGAGTTAGCCGGAGACAGTGTCAAAACGTCGCTATGTCTTGCTCTCCCTTGACTACCTTCTTCGTCATAAAGTCAATGATATGTTCCGATGCCGGACATATCCTTTGCAAAGGTGGTTGGCCAATGACAGAGTCCTTGCGAACGAAAAGCTTTGTGAAATCGGCCCTGGTGGGTGCTCGCGTGTCCACAAGGTGTACTTGTGAAGTCTGTGTTCTGCGAAACGTTCACGTTCTTACAGCGTTAAACGGTACCTTTCCTGTTGCTTTCTTTAACGTCAACTTGGCATTTAAAGGTTTTCATCTGGTCAGCCTTCTGATGGAAAAACCAAGGGATAGGTTGTCTCAGGTACCGCGAATACATTTGTTTATCAATACTATCATATCCCTTGGCACAATGTCAAGCTATTATTAGATAATGTATCTCTACTGGAGTCCGCGACTTTTCCCAACGTTTGAAGTTGTAAGGCATCCGAGTAACAAAATACGAGGAAAAAAATTTGTGTCGCTCGCGCTGGAGGCGCAATGCTAAAGAGACAGCAGAGCTGATGGCCACCTAGCTGGTCCTGGCTTTTGGGCTAGGCTAAGCACTACGAAGTCATGCGCAGCATTTATCGCAATTTATTGATTATTGATCAAATATTATTAGCTATTGATTGGCTATCGATTGGCTATAGCAAGGTATTGGCCACGTATTTGGGCTAGGCTAAGCACTACCAAGTCAACCCCGCATTTCCCGGAATTTTCCGAATTAGGTATTGATTGGCTATCGATTGGCTATCGATTGGCTATCGATGACTGACTTAGCTTAAGTAGTCCCAACCATGCTTAGCTAGACTTAGCCAGGCTCCAAATCAGATACTTCTTATACCACTGCTTCCAGAAGCTTTCTTGAATTTCTTGCCGTTGAATCCACGTTTCAAGCAGCTCAGTATGCGTTGTGGGCTCAACCTCGAGTGATTTTAAATGTGGAAGGACAGTGAGCCTCCGACCGTTCAAGAAATGAGCGGGAGTTAACACTTCTGGTCCATCCGGTGTAGCATACAGATATGTTAGCGGGCGACTGTTTATGGTGGCTTCGACTTCCGTTAAGACAGTGGCTATCTGCTCGTAATTGATGAACGATGTGCCAAGAGCCTTTCGGAGACTGTCCTTGACAGATCGAACCATGCGCTCCCAGAACCCACCCCACCAAGGAGCGTGTTCTGGCGAAAACTTCCATGAGAAGCCATGTAAACAAAAATAGTCTCGAACTGCACTGCCTCGTAAGAGTTCACGTAACGCACGAAGCTCTCGCGAAGCACGCTTAAAGCATAACGCATTGTCAGAGTAAACAACACGGGGGTAGCCGCGGCGAGAGGTGAATCGGCTAGTTCACAGCAGTATGTTCACAGGGCTAGCTCACAGGTGTATGTGCCATTGCGCTTGGACCCTTTCTGCACTACCGCAAGGATCGGCCCACATTTTCTGTTCTCATGTTACGGACTAACGCTCGGCTTAAACAGCTCCGTTGTTAAAATTATACCGCGGCATATGATTAATTCCTGCGGACTTCACTGTGGTGACGTCACGGAAGCAGTTCGCTACCACGGAGTTTCTGGGCGTACGAGTGTGAGATGCTCGATGGTCGGAAGGGGTTCGCTACCACGGAGTTTCTGGGGGTATGAGTGTGAGATGCTCGATGGTGAGACGCGTGACGGTAGCCGCCCACGTTCGTTTTTTTTTTTTTTTAACAAAGTAATTAAGCATAACCGTTTCCTTCTGTTGGAATATAGAGTTACATCCTTGCGTATGCGTGGCACGTGCTAGCAAGCAAGACCGCAGTTATTCCGTGGAAGAAGCGATGATTGTAAGCTATATACCACGATGATTAAACTTCGGTCGGATCTCAATGGCTGTCAGGGGATCCTTATCCCGATAACCACCATACGGTAACCCGACATGATATACATCGCCACATACTCACAACGGTTTACCCGCCATGGTGGCGTAGCTGCTGTGACATTGCCCTGCTAAGCCGGGAGGCGAGGGAGCAAATCACGACAGCGGCAGCCGCATTTTGATGAGGGCGAAATGCAAAAAAAAAAAAAGCGCGTGTGCCGTGCATTGAGTGCATGTTAAAGAACCATGTGGTCGAACTTAATCCGGAGCTCTCCAGTTCGGCGTGCCTGAAATGATAACGTGGTTTTGTCATGTGAAATTGCAGACTTTTTTTTTTAGTTAACCACGTGGCATTCGTAACCAAATACGAGTCAGCAATACTTCTATACCGATTATATTGTGATACTGATGCCAAAGGTTTGTGTAAGTAAGATATCCATCCGATTTGAATGTTAACCGACCGATTCCCTGAATTGGCCTATCTCCAACTCCGATCGATGTCATTTATCTTAATTAAAACGCCTCTCAGAGCGCCGCAGGGTTATTTTTGCATTATTTTAGATCCAGCGGCTATTGCATTGTCTTCAGCGGTCAATGTTGAGATAGATTCGTTGATAGCGGACGGGACCACCACGTCGCTCCCTTTTATTTATTTATTTTTTCTGTTTCTTTGCGGCACACGTTCAGCGGGACAGTTTTCGTAGCCCAGTCCGTAAGTCAGGTTTCGAGAGCATATACATTTTGCTGAATAGAGAGACTAAGGCTCATTTTACTGTACAAGGTGCAACAGTGCCGGTAAAATGTCAAAACTTTTGAAACGACTCTACGAGTAACACATCTCATTAGGCCCTGTAGAAGGGTTCCTGTAACTTGCATATACGGCGCTCCTAAGTAGTGCGAGGAGCACTGTCTCTAATAATCATTAGAGACAATCGTCAGGGCTTTGAAGTGAGCATGGGTTCCAACAGGATCCGCAGTACTCGACCGAAACGGCATATCCTCACAGGCGCGCGTACAGTGGCTCGGAAGCTTTACGCAAAGAACGCACGTCGCAGCCGGACTCGCTTCCGCGCAGCTTTCGTCGTGAGCGGCGTGCTCCGGTGCCTGTGCGGCGAGCCCTCCATGAACGTGCCGGTGGTGGTGCGTCTGCCCCTGTACGACCCGGAATTGGGCCAGCGCTTCCCGTTCCGCCTGCTGTGCATGGCGCTCGGCCTGGCCACGCTCCTCCTCGGCTCGCACGTGGCCGACGCGCTCTTTCGCAGAGGGTTTGTTGTCGGACCGCTGCGACGTGTTCAGTTGCTTCGTCAAGCCGCCACCGACGTGTGCCCGCACTGGCCCCTCCGACCACGCCACCGCCGCCACCGGCAGCACGGGAAGCGATATAATGCCCGGGGCTCCCAGCGGCACTCGGCATGTTTCGACCACCGATACTGCGAGCGAGAAAGAGGCCCTCACCTCGGGGATTTCCAAGAACAGCCGGAGGGTGTCCGCTGAGCCTCCCAACGAAGCGCAGACCGGCAGCTGCCCAACCAGAAGGAAATCTTCGTTGACCTCGGACCGGAGGCGTTCCTCGGCGATGCAGTCGGCTTGGGCGCTCCAATCGTCCGGGGCGGCGGACAAGTCTTTGACGGAGGGTGCCACCACCGAGACGAAGACGTCGCGCAGGAAGTCTAAGTCTGGCGTCTCTAAACGCGGCGGGAAGGAGACGCGCAGTTAGGAAGTCCGTCTTTAACGGATCGGACTGACTGCGACCAACCCTCTACTGCAGCGCGCCGGAAGGCACTCGGGATTGTGGACCTGCGTACCACTGACCGCAAGGGGCTTTAACTTCGCTTTTTCTTTCTATTAATTTTTTCACTCTCAGTTAGTTCGTTTTTATTCAAATTTTTGGGGGGGCTTTCGTTTTTTGATACATGCACCTATTTGTCCATGTAGCGTGTACGTGTATTAAGATTTATTTCACAACTCTTCGAGAAATTCTGGTGAGACATAAGCAAGGTTCCCATCAGCACGGGTACTGCATCGTGAAATACCTACCGTACAGATATAGAACTGCTAATGAGCTCTTGACATAACGTGCTCGGCGCGCTCCTTGGCCTGTGTGACGGCATAAGTGTCTTGTCTCGAAGAACTTGTATCATTGTTATTTCACACCCGTGCTCCCTTTGTCATTTATACCCGTGCCGTAGGTTCGCCTGTAATGTCTTCGCTTCACCTCAAGATGTATGTGTTGTGCATTTTAAACTAAACTGGGACTGCACAATGCATATCCCCTGCTTTGCAAATATCTGCGAATTCATTAAAGGAGCTCTACCCGCTTCAGCATTGTTTTGAGCCTGATTTGATGAGTCCTACTAAACGCGTTCTTTTTGTGTGATTGTGTACTATATTGGAAGGACTTAATATCGATGCGTTCAGTTCTTCGACTGTATGGCTGGACGTTTTGTATGTGAATGGCGCCATCGAGACATCGGGTGTCGTGTCCTGAACGTTGGTTACAGCAGCGTCCAGTAGAGAGGCAGTGTTGACAAATCCGGCGAGTAGAGGACACAGCGGGCGGAACGAACAAATCGGACAGCTTCAAAGGAAGTGGCACCAGTGTTGCCAACTTATCGGTTAACGGACACTAAGACGCTGAAGTACGCTAAGTGTTGCTCCAAGGTTGGTATAATTTTGGCTAAAGCTGTCGACCTAAGTTTACGTTTAACGCTATTCACTGTGAAAAGTAATACAGTAAAGATGAGAAATATCTTGGCAGCTCTTGATCGTAAAAATGACGGCAGGTCGTAATTTTGTAAGGCTTACACCACGAGGTACTGCGTACGGCAACCAATGGAATCGCGTCTTGTCATAATGGCGCCAATGGCTTATCAAAAAATAAAACATGACCGATGGTAACGTGGCGTAAAGCCCCCACAACCGAAACCGATTAAATTACGACGAATGTTGACATCTGAAATTCTGCGTTTGCGTTCAGATTGAAAGGTGGCTATATGAAACGGCTTTACAGCGCAAAAATGCATTTTCACTGTTCACTAAAACTGTCGAGCTAACTCGACAGTTTGGTAGCATGTAAGCACGACAGTTATAGGGTAGCATGTATAGGGTAGCATGTAACGTTTTACTTGTCGAATATATTTGCAAGACAACGAACGATTACGGCTAAAATTTTGCGTTTACCTTCCTATTGAAAGGTGGCAAATCGAGAACTGCTCAAAAGGAAGCAGGTCTTCACAGCACAAAAAAGCACTTGGTCGGGGTCATTCCTGCAAATTTTGTGTTTGGCGCTCGTGAGGCGCTCGTGAAAGAACTTTCTGCGGCACACGTTCATCCATGTTAAGACAACGAACGATTACGGCTGAAATTTTGCGTTTACCTTCACATTGAAAGGTGACAAATCGAGAACTGCTCAAAAAAGCAGGTCTTCACAGCAGAAAAAAAATGTAGTTTCGCCCGAAAGGCGAAGCATCAATTGGGATAGCAAATTAGTAGAGAGCTATATGGAGTAGGGATAGTGGATTTATCGCCTGCATAAACTTGGACACATTCGCTTACTAACTGAATTAACAAGCGAGGTGTCAGCGCGACACTCGATGACCGCAGACAACCACTGTCAGAACGCTGGCGCGAACAAGCGCAGCCGCCGCAGCGAGCGAAGGTTCGTGCGTTCTATCGCTTCAACGGAAATTGAGCGGCGAAAGCACAGCGCATACAAAGGTCAGAGCCGTCTGGAGATCGCTTTCACTCGCACACACAACGCACGTCACGCGGCGACGATTTTATCGCCGTTGGACGGAACTACGACGGCGACGGCAAAAATGCGCTTGGAGTGTCCATAAATTGCTATCGCAATAAAAAGCAGTTGGTCGGGGTCATGCCTGCAAATTTTGTGTTCGGCACTCGTGAGACGCTCGTGAAAGGACTAAATTCATTCTTTCACCGACCGAAATGTCACCGATCTGTAATGGCTCATGCGCTCCACGTCGCGCAACACAGACAGATAAGCAGTCGATCAGTTGATAATGATGATAATGAGTGATGAGGGGTTATATGGGTATCATCACGGTTGATAAAGGTTCGATGGGAATGGATAAGGTGCTAAAGAGCGATAAGAACTTATAATGGTTTGAGCAACTCTGGTAAGGTTGATAACGACCGGTAAAAGTTTATAAGGGCTGATAACAGTCGATAAGGGTCGGATAGTGTCTGATCAAGTTGATAAGGAGAGATAAGGGTTGATAAGGGTAGAATCGAGTCCGATAAATTTGATAAAGACCGATAAGGGTTTACACTGGTTGGATCAAGTTTAATAATATTGATAATGACACCGGGCTGAGGGAACATGAGCAAGTGGCACAATGCTTACGCATACTTAGAAAACTCCAGTGGAGTTGCTGCATAATTCTTATATTGTTGATGCAGTCCTGCAATCACATGCTGTTCTATCCTTACCTTTGCCCCTTTTTTATCAACCATGTGTCGTATAGGTTTGTTTAAAATTTTGGAGGACGCTTAAGCTTCGCCTTTAATACCCTTGTCACACGGGCAGACTTAACCGCAGTTATGTATGCCGAACCGCAGTAACCTCACATAACCACAGTTACCGTAAACCGGACTACGGCGCTGCTACACGCTGCGTAACTTTCTTCGGCAGGACAGAGTTGAGCGTCTCCATGCACCATGACGCTATATATGCGCGAGTTGCGTGTGTTTGAACGCAGAGCGGTCAGTTTGTCCTCCCAAATGCGTATCAGGGCCTCCGTCGTCGTGACAGGCCAGTTGACACGCTTTTGGGGGGATGTTTCGCGGCGAGCGGAGCTGCAGGCGTCGGAGCTGGGGGCCGCCATCTTGTCGGTTACGTCTTTGACTGAGGTGGCCAAGCTCCGTTTGCGACAACCATGGTTAGCGGAATAACTACGGTTAGGTTTATCGTGTGACTGGGTGTCTCTACGGTTAGGCTTAACCGTCGTCAAATTTAACTGCGGCAGACTACCCTGTGAAAAGGGTATAAGAGGGGAACGCGACAGCATTCAAAGATCCCTGACTGCTTCTCACGCTTCCCGGCAACTGCAGCTTATGTAACCGTAATGTTCACTGGGAAACGCTGGCGGCCAACGCCATGCACGAAGGCGAGCTTTCTGGTTCTTTTTTTCTTTCCCCCGCACGGCGGGCGCCGCCGCTGCCGCGGATGTGCGGAGACGAGCATCATCTGGATGGTGTTGCAAGGAACCGAGCGGGACGCGCCGCTCCTACTAAGACAGACCTCGAACGGCAACTGGAAAAGGGCTCTATGTTTAAGTTTCCGTGTATTTGATGCTTTGAGCTGGAACTTTTATTTGAAAATAAAACAAACATCACTAGTTTGCTTTCATGTCCACTAGTTTTCTCTAATTGACAACGCCGCCGACGCAGACACCGGATTTTTTGCTACACGGAGCAAAAAATGAGCGCAGCTTGTACTAGTGGTGCAAGGCTGGAGCAAACAGCGGAGCTTGTGATTTCATTCTTAGCAAGCGAAGCTTGCTAATCATTCCAGGGTACAATTTCACTTCTCTTCTGTCGTCGTAATGGGGAGGCCACGCCTACAGGGCTATGAGCCATTGCTTAAGGGGCTATGAGCCATTCATTGTCTTATGTAACAGGCAGATTTAAGTTTGAAGAAATTTCATCGAAATCCATCCAGAATGAACGTGCTCGGGAAAGGGCTCGTCGTCGACGTGCCGATTCTAGCGTGAGGGCTTCCGAAGCCAAGACGAAACGCCAGCAAAAAGCCGTGGACCTCCCCCCCCCCCCCCCCCCCCCACCGTGTTGAGGGAGCGCAAAAACATCAGCGTCGTCTTGCCCTCCAGGAACGGCGGTGCACGCCTCGGCAACGCTAGTGCCAACTTCCCCGGTGCGACGGCCAAGTTTCAACGAGAGCTTCTCAACCGGAACTTCGGAGCCAGCTGCAGTGCGCGTGACAGCTTGTGGTTCGAACACAACGTGATACTCGTCAGTGCAATTAGTTCGGAGCAACACCGAAGGAACACACGATAAGCTTCGCTTACCCCGATTTCCGGACAGGGGAGGGGCTACTGGTTTTTAACAGCGGAGCTGTTTAAGCCGGGCGTAATGTGTCTGCTGAATCCAAAAATGTGGGCCGATCGTGGCGGTAGTGCAGAAAGGGTCCAAGCGCAATGGCACATACCCCTGTGAACTAGCGAGCTGAGCCTGGCTAAGTCTAGCTAAGCATGGTTGGGACTACTTAAGCTTAGTCAGTCATCGATAACCAATCGATAGCCAATCAATAGCTAATCCGGAAAATTCCGGAAAATGCTGGGGATGACTTTGTAGCGCTTAGCCTAGCCCAAATACGTGGCCAATACCTTGCGATAGCCAATCAATAGCTAATCAATAATCTACAAATAATACATTCCGGGAAATGTTGGGGATGAGTTTTATTTATTTTTTTATTTATTTTCGTACTCTCAATCGCCCGAAGGCTTTACAGAGAGGAGGGGCAAGAACAAATGTAAGTATTAATGGCGGTCTTGAAATTCTTGGAGTCAGAGATGGCGGTGATGGAGGCAGGGAGGTGGTTCCAGTCTTCCGAGGTTCTTGGTATAAGTGCGTCAGAGTAGATTTTTGTGCGACAAAGGGGTACACCAACTTTCTGGGAATGATCAATGCGAGATGACACGTACGATGGCCGATGTAGTAATTCTTCCTTAAGTGTGAGATCGAAGTAAAATATTTTATGGAAGAGGCACAGTCGAGAACACTGTCGGCGCAGAGCGAGGTCTGGTAGGTCAAGAGTTAGTTTCATTGCGGAGACGCTAGAATAACGACTATAGTTAGAAATTATAAACCGGGCGCTGCGATTCTGGATAAGCTCTAAAGAGTTTGTTAGTGTTACCTGGCCAGGATCCCAAATTGAGCAGGCATACTCAAGTTTGGGTCTGACCAAGGTCTTGTAAAGTGTGAGTTTAACTGTAGTGTTGGCGCGTGAGAAGTTGCGACGCAAAAAACCTAGCATGCGGTTAGCGTTGTTGATAATATAGTTCACATGCAAAGTCCATGATAGATTCTGGGCTATAATGACGCCGAGATATTTGTAAGAAGTCACGGCAATTAGGGGTGTGTTATTAAGAGTGTAATCAGCGGGATTAGTTGAGTAAGGCACTCGAGACACGCGCATGCTTTTACACTTGTTAATATTAAGTTTCATTAGCCAATCAGAACACCAGCGGGAAATACTATCAAGGTCAGTCTGTAATGCAGCATGGTCGCAGGAGTTAGAAATTATGCGATATATTACACAATCATCAGCAAACAGTTTTATAGTAGAAGAAACTTGGGTAGGAAGATCATTGATGTATATGAGAAAGAGTAGTGGTCCTAGAACCGACCCCTGAGGTACCCCCGATGTTACTGAAGCGAAAGAAGAATCATGACCGTTAGCCGAAACATATTGAAAGCGGTTAGAAAGAAAACATTTAATCCAACTTAGGACATTGGCATCGAGGTTCAAACTGTCAAGTTTAAAAAAGAGTAGCTGATGTGAGACTGAATCAAATGCCTTAGCGAAATCTAGAAAAATACAGTCGACAACGAAACCATTATCAACAGCGCGAAATAAGTCGTTTGTAAATAACAGAAGTTGTGTTTCACAGGAAAGATATTTTCTAAAACCATGTTGACAAGTAGAAAAAAATGAGTTAGATTCAAGAAAACATACCACATGTGAATAGATGACGTGTTCCATGAGCTTGCAAGGTATACTGGTCAATGATATCGGTCTGTAGTTCAGTGGAGAGTGAGAAACACCTGATTTGTGCAAAGGAACCACCCTCCCCACCTTCCAATCACTTGGTATGGTGCAACATTGCAATGACTGTGAGAAAATCTCGCAAAGAATCAATGATGAATACACTGATGTACTTTTCAAAAACTTCGAATTAATACCGTCAGGGCCAGCACTGCTAGAGACCTTTAGGGTTTCGATTAAACGAGAAATACCAATTGAATCAAACACAATAGGATACATGGGGGAAAAACCGGAGTCGGGATAATCAGGATATACAACAGGATTATTATGCGAAAAAAAGGAAATAAATGCATTATTTAATACATCACAACAGTCCTTGTTATCTACAGGAACGCCAGCAGTATCACAAAGCTCAATCAAGGTTTCATTTTTGTTATTGACTGCGCACCAAAATTTTCGAGGATTGTCACGTAGAAGTGTCGGCAGTGTGCTACAATAAAAGTCATCCTTGGCCCGTGCTATAGCCTGTTTGTATTCGTTATCTGCGTTAGTGTAAGCAAACCAGCTCGAGGCGTTTGTGGATCTTTTTGTGCGTCGAAATAACCTTTTCTTTTTATTTAGAAGCCGTTTAAGTTGTGCGTTAAACCAAGGTGCCCGAAATTTAGTCGTAATACGCTTCAGTGGGATATAACGGTCCATTAGGTATTTTATTTTATTTTTAAACAAAGCCCAGTTTGCTTCCACCGTGCGAGTGTACAAATTCGGCAAATATTCGCTAATGAAGGATGACAATTCAGAATTAATAGCGGTGACATCAGCATTCTTATAATCACGAATAACTTTGGATGATTTGACCGATGGGGTGCAAGCACGTAAGTCGAAAAGTAGAATGCAGTGATCACTAACGCCAGAAAAATGTTGAACACTTGGAACGAGGTTAGGGGTTGTGGTTAAAATGAGGTCCAAAACGGTAGCGGAATGACTGGAACTTCGTGTCGGATTAGTGACAAGTTGCGTGAGGTTAAAATCAAGACATAGGTTAAGGAACGCAAGGCACTCAGATCCACCCTTTATAACTGTAGGTTGGGTTTTCCAGTCAATCCCTGGAAAGTTAAAATCGCCCACTAAGAATAAAGGGCATGAAGAAAACTGTTGTGTCAAGTTGCTTAAAATGTCGGAAAGTTCATTGCAAAATGTGTTAGTTGAACTAGGTGACCGGTAGCAGGCACTAAAGATGAAGTCTTTGTGATCGATGGTTATTCGAGCGCATACAAATTCCAAATCAGTAGAAATAGTTATCTCGCGGCAAGATATGGTATCACGGACGGCTATAAGCACTCCGCCGCCTGTCCGCTGCTCGCGGTCTCGACGAAAGAACTTATAGTTACTTTCACATTCAAAAATTTCGTGATTAGCTATCTGATTTGAGAGCCACGTTTCTGTAAGAATGACTATGTCGGCTGAACACGTGTCTATTAGAGAGGACAAAGATTCGCGTTTGTTACCTACGCTGCGCACGTTAGAATAGAAGACAGAGACCTGTTTACGATTCGGGTTAGTAATAAGCTATGACGTTGCTGCATGTGCACTGCTAGTACCTGTGGAAGAACGGTTGTTATTGTTAGTGACAGGAGCCACGCCTGAATGAAGTTCGCAAACCTGGTCAGTAGTGGGACAATACACGTAGGTTTTCCTATTTATATGCAGTTTGTTAAGACTAAGTGTGTACTGTTGGCCGCTATTCTTGCCGAATTCAATAAGTTTCTTTCGACATTGACGTGTAGCTCGGCAAAAGTCCTCAGCCACAGATATGCCTGTACCGCGAAATTTTGAACGCTGAGAAAGGATGTTGTCCTTCAGTTTTGAAGAACCAAATTTTACTATTATTGGCCGTGTTTTGCCCAAGACGTGCGTACCCAGACGGTGTGCGCGCGAAATGCTGTCATCAGGTAACGTAAGATTTAAAATACGGGTGAGCGACTCACGAACATGGCACTCGGACTGCGCCCAGGTTTCCGCAGGACTATCGACAAGCCCGTAAAAGATCAAATTGTCACGTCGCGATCTATCCTCAAGTTCATCGAGTCGTGAATTTAGTATTACAGTTTCATTCATAACACTGCGCACAATACCAGGTAGGTTCTCGTCATGCCGAGATGAATCAAACGATTCAACAACGGATTCGACCGCGGAAAGTCTGGTTGTTATGTCAGACACCTTTTGTTCCAGTTGTTCTTGATTCCGTCTTACTTCGGTTAGCATTTGCATCATCTCAGCATGACCTGCATCGACTTTTGCTGACAATGTGGCAATCGCAGCCAGAACGTCACTATCATTGGCAGGCCCTGGATTCGTTTCAACGTCGCCAGCCAACAACAACAACATGACAACATGCGCACATTCACTAACAATATCCAAAAGAACTATTGGGCTTGGGAGGAGCAGCAGGCAAACATCATGTGAGCGTTTAGCATGTAAAGAGGGATATTTACCTTTAAAGAGGTAGTACTTAGCCTATGGCCGAAAAGCCAGTATTAGCTAGGTGCCCATCAGCTCCGCTGTCTCTTTAACATTGCGCCTCCAATGCAAGCTACGCAATTTTTTTTCACAAGTCACAATCGCACGAGTACTTGTCTCGCACCAACTCCAAGTAGCTCTGAGAAGATTGGCTCCTGCTTCCCGTCGCGTAGCACGCGCCAGACCAGTTTCCATTGATCAAACTAGCAGGAATGAAACGAGTGAATAACAGTCCACCTTACCAACGTCTTTCGAGTCATGATTCTCTCTGCTTACACCTGCCCTCACCATCCCTCCCTAGACAAACATCAAACATCGCCTTCGTCTTCATGAAATCACTGCGTCTACATTTGACAATGTGCACTCGCATGAACTGCTGTTTGCATTTAGGTATAGACCATAACCCCGAGGTCGAGTGCCTACCCCCACTTGTCACATCCACCTCCAACCCGATCGCCTATCCCACCGCCTGTGCCCTCCACCTCTCGAAATCCTCACCAGAGAAGCAGCCCTTTGTGTGGCGGCAGCTACAGACGAATACTTTCCCGCACAAGCCTATATCATGCTATTCGCCCCATACACTCCTACAAATGCCCACGCTACGGCAAGTACGTATCATTTTACCACTCCATCCGGGCATGCCTAAATACGCCCACCATCCCACCAGTCACAATTGCTGCCCCCGAACAGTGGGAGGTCGTGTTGTCCAGTTCAGACCCGCGTGACCAACAACAGCTAGTGTGGCGGGTCAAGCGGGCAACAAAGTCCGTAAGGTTTCTGTACTAAGAAGCCGTCTCCCCCCTCCCCTCCCTACTGGTGCGAATTGGAAGCAAGACGAATTTTTAATTTTTATTAATGAACGTTTTTCCTCCTCCACCTCCTCCACCGCGCATGCACCTGGGCAGGAGCTGGCGCGTGCCCCATAGATGACGTCGCCCCTACATGTGATCTATCGTCCAACCTTGTAAGCTATGGCATCATTCACAATGTCCCCAACGCTATATAGCGTCATCAACGGAGCCGTCGAGCCACCGATACTACGGTTTCTGACGTCTGGACGTACGGCCCGTCGACTTCGGTGTCTTCGGGTGGCCGGTATCCTTCAGCCTTTCTTGCCCGTCGGTCTTCTGCACCGATCGGAGATTGGACGTAATGGTCGCCGTCCCTTCTGCTTGGGTTGCGGTGGCGTTGGTTTCGAGCTGCTGGAGAGTTCGCCCATTGAACACATGGCGATCTGTGGACCGGCGCTTCTCCGCCTCGCTGGCGGCAGCGCGGACATCTTCGGTGGCGTCATTCTGTCGAAGCACTCGAGCAGCTCTTACGGAAGACGCATGATTGATGACGTCGTCAGGCTGCCCAGACGCGCCGCCTCGGCTTCCACGCTTCGTCGGATCGGCGCTGGACCTCTGGGACGCCGTCGTTGCGACGCTGACCTCGGTGTCCACAAGGTCGTCGGGTGGCGCTTGCCTCAATGTCTTAGCGCTGACGTCAGTAGCAAGGGGTGCGGCACCGTCGATCTGTTGGGCGGTCATGACGTTTGACGTCCCAGAAGTAGCAGCACTACTCTCGTTCGCCACCACGCCTGCGTCGGCACCGTCAATCTGACCCGGCTTTCGCTCCGTGGTTGACGGACGGGGAAGTCTTGCGGGGGTCGCGGTTACGCGTTTCCGTACTCTGTTTTTCGTCCGGGACAGCGTTGTGGTCGTTGTGGTGGTGGCCGCCGTAGTAGTAATCCCACCCTCGTCAACTTCAGATTGACGCGTCACGTACGCGCGGGGCAGTTGAGACGCCGACGCCGTGCTGGCGGTGCCTCCGGAGGCTTCGGCGTCACGTGGAAGTGGTTGTGACTGGAATCTTGGTGTTCCCTCTGCTGGAGTTGGTCCTTCCGGCGTACAAGGGGCCGTTAGTCGACCAGAAGTTGGTCCTCCGGGTGTACGGCTGCCGGGAGTCCGTCCGCCAGGAGTTCGCCCACCAGGGGTTCGCCCACCAGGGGTTCGCCCGCCTGGTGTACGACTGCCAGAAGTCTGCTCGCCGGTAGCTTCCTCAACCGGCGGAGGGATCTGTCCACCAGATGTAGGCCCTTCAGGAGCTCGACCAACTGGAGTTCTTGCACCTGGAGTTCTTCCACCTGGAGTTCTGGTACCTGGTGTTCGACCACCTGGGGTTCGAGTTTCTGGAGTTCGTCTGCCGGGTGTCCCCTCTGCAGGAGTTCTTTCACCGGGCGTACGGCCGCCTGTTAGCCACCGGCTGAACGGCCACAAGCGACCGCCCTGTCGTCCCTTGGCCCACACGTGGAGTGCAGCATTTTTGTCGAACGCCCTGCCTTGAGTTACCTGGTACGTCTTGTAGAAGGCGTACAGCAAGGAATTGTAGTACAACTGTAACGTGAAGAGGCGCTGTTGTGTAATTACAAGCGTTACATCGAAATCACGGCACGAATTTTTGCGTACCACGTTACGTCGGTACGAATGCGCTGTTTATGGAAATGATAATTTGCAGTGGATGTAGAGTTTTAATAATTTAAGCAGTATCCAAGGACTTTTCGCCTGTTGGCTGCCCCATGTTTGAATGGCACCTGCACTTTAATGGATATTCCAAATCCGCCAGCATGGCCGCGAGCGGTGCTGGCTAATACTCTGAAGGCGTAATAAAGTGTAGGTTAAACGCCCCAGGCCCCGTGCAGAGGCTGTCGGTTCGGTTATCACCGGAGGCCAATTGTTACGTTTTTCCTTTCTGGCGTTTTCTTTATTACGACGGTGAGTAAAAGTAAAGTTCATCTCTCATAGCTAGACTTTACAAAAAAAAAACTGACCTTAATATTATTTCTTGCTTATGGTTCTGTTGAATTTAAATGCGTTGTTTTTTTTTTTTTTTTAAGCCTTTCAGTTCCTTCGGTTATTCTCGCAACTATGCTGCTGGCAGGAGGAAATGTTTTGGGGATTCTAATTGATGTAAGAAAAGCTGCTTAAAAAGTTTTCAGTACGCA
The DNA here is from genome assembly GCF_013339745.2 of Dermacentor silvarum. Taxonomy (NCBI): domain Eukaryota; kingdom Metazoa; phylum Arthropoda; class Arachnida; order Ixodida; family Ixodidae; genus Dermacentor; species Dermacentor silvarum. The sequence continues at coordinate 181,510,201 of NC_051156.1, forward strand.
TCTCGATCATATACACGTAATGTTTCTTTTTTTGGAGACAAATAATAACTGTGGAGAGAGCATTGGCGGCAAGTGCATACGGTGGCGCCATCTAACGAGGGTGTGCCGTTGACGTGGTATGAGGGATAAGACGGTGCACTCCGCATACCTTGGCGGCCGGCGCTCAATTGAAACGCCGCATAGGTGCCCTCCTGAACATTTATGTTAGTGTTTGTTCAAAGTGAGGGAAGTTGTTTACTAAAAAATTAGTGATGCTGGGCACACTGAAATCTCACGCAACTGCGCGTGAGTGTTTATGTGTGGCAGTGGCCTGATCGTTCCGTTTCGCTGTTGTCGGTACTGGCTATGTGTATGTTTCCTTCTTTTTTTCCTTCCTTTCTTTCTTTCTTCCTTTGCTTCGAACGAATATCTGCGACGATCACGTGTGAAACATGACGCAATTCGGCCTGCACATGCGCAATTAAATGAAGAGGTATACGCATTACGCTCACGACAAATTGGATTATCTATGTACCTAATTAAAATGATTCACTAATAAACTTCCAAAAATTATTTCCGTGTTGGAAACCGCAAAATTTTAACCGAGCACTAGCTGTTGCAGTCATTTCTGCTGAGCAGAAATCCTGAGACTAGCATCACTTTCGCGATTATCGTTCCCAAAATGGGCTAAAGCACGCGTTAGCGTTGCAGTAGTATTCCGGACACTGTTCCGTACCACATATTGTAGATAAATGGGTTACAGGTGGCACTATTGACGTTTCTGTTAAGCAGGGCATGACTTACTGCAGCTCAATTTCACGATTTCAACGCGTAACATAAGTTGAATAATTAGAAAGGTAAGGAGACATTCATTTTTTTTTTTCACTTTGCTATTCACAATGGAAGTATTGTCCGTATCTTCGGATAATCGACACGGAATTCATAGAAATAGAAAAAAAAAGGTGTCTCTTTGTTTATATACATACAACATTGTATATAAAAAATGGTTTTAATTTAACATCACTGGCCCAACTTCACCTAGGAAAATTTTTGACAAGTACGGCAAAATAAAGAGCTTACAGGAAAAATCGCAGTTCGGCCCGCTCTTAATTGTCCCGTATTATGCGCAGTTTTCTTTTTCTTTTTTTCTTTTTTTTTTTTTTGATCATCCTAAACGCTCGCTATTATGCATATGTACACGGCACTGCGTGCATTATGTGAAAGCATAGGAGGATTTGAGAAGCCAAATCATGTTTAGTGGGAGCTTTCGGGTGCTGGTCGAAATACGGTATCTTCGGGAAATACAGTAACTTCGGGGACATGTGATAGCCGTTCAAACCGAGCCAATATTTCTCTCAATCCTTCGATGTCTCATAATTTATCATAGCTGCGCTGCGAACCACCGCATGGCTAAGACTCACACGTGGTGTTCAAAAGCCGTTATTTTCACTTCCGCCCCTGTATTCCCGACGCCGCCGACACAGCCTGCGCGGCAGCTGTGTCCGCGTGATTCCTCATACTACGTCACGCCAACAGCAGCGCCAGCCGTCCCAGTGGTGGAGCTCGCGCCCAAATTGTATGATCGTATTAAAGAGCGTTCGAGCAATAAGTCATGTAAGAAAGTAATGAGAGTTTCTGTAAATCTGGTCCCTTTTCTAAGATCTAGTGCGACCTTAAGCAGGCTCCAATGGGATGACTAAGTCTGAGACCTTGTGCCCCCGTTATTCTTGTAATACTGCTTTAAAGCCTTTATTAATGGCTTTTGTAGCAGGAGCCGTAGCGGTTCGAAACAACCGGACAAATGTACCATTGGACAGATGCGAATAACCTACCTTCACGAATGCGGCGAAGATTATCACAGGAGCCCAGGAGGCGACAATTGTCAGCTGCGCATAGGGAAGTGCGCTTCGATTACTCTTCACTATCGTGCTGCGACTATCGGCTATCGTGCTGCGCTGCTGAGGTCGAGGTCGCGGGTACGAACCCGGCCACCGCGGCAGCATTTCGACAGTGGGCGATATGCAAAAGCGCTCGTGTACTTAGATTTAAGCGCGCGTTAAGGAACTCCAGGTGGTCAAAAATTTTCGGAGTTCCCCACAACAACATACCTTATTATCATAACTTGGTTTTGACAGGTACGTAAAAGCCCTAGGATTTAATTAAAAATTTACGCTACGTGACGAACAGACTGGTTATGTCTAGAACTAGCACTCATTTAATTAAGTGATCAGTCACTATCTCGCTTACAGTTGTTCTGGTTGCTTCTCTTGTTTAGCTAGCATGTAGTTAACAGTTTATTAACACACACGCACGCACACAGAACCTGTGTGTCTTAGGTCTTCTATGTCATTGGCACTGCTCTATACCATTCTTAATGTTCACAGAGGCTTGATTGAATTCACTAAAAAAAGTCACAGGCCTGCGCGGCACACGCAGCACAGTCACAGCATAAGCAGGTGAAGTGGCTCAAGAGTAGCTCAAATTTGGGCACCACGCCCAACAGGGTCTTCGCGGCACTCTTCGCCTCGTTTTGACGAGAACGATCTTAACTGTCGGCCCGGCGTCGACGGTGAGCTGCAGCTTGTAATGCTCTCTGCACAGCAGCCTGCTGAGCGCGATCAAGCCTTACAACTGCAACTTACATGTCGGGTACGCTATGTTTGCAGGCACCTGAACTAGATGGCGCCACCATACTGGCGGAGGCTCGGGGAGCTCGGAATTGCGTTGATCGCGCGCCTCGTCTGAATCGCATCTCGTCGTCTGCACCTGGGCACGCTGCGTTTGCAGGCGCCTTACCTAGATGGCGCCACCATACTGTCGGAGGGTCGGGTCGTCTGCGCCTACGCGTCTGCCTAGGGAGCGTTTATAAGGCATTTTTCCGCTGCCCGATAGCAAGCGTTTGCGTGGTTAAGTGGTAGAGTATCTGGCTCCCATGCAGTGGGCGCGGGCTCAATCCCGGCAGGAACCGAGTGCCTTTTTCGCATTTCCGGTGATAGCGGTTACGGCGGCGGACTCCATCGGCAGCGGACACCATCGCGAACCGAAACGGCTATTGGAATGAGCCCATAACAGCTTACGCTGTAAAACACAGGTGGTCACGATTATTACATAATTCATCCCTAAGGCATTTACGATAGCCCTTGTATTTCTATGGGCTTTAATTAGTCTGACCTGCAGCTGCCACTGTGCTTTTCATGCAGAATCCGGTTCGCTCATGCTTCGTCACGTGAGGATCCTCTCGCAAACTTACGTTGTCTTTGAGAGTCAGGCTGCTTGCGGACTGGTTCGTGAGCTGGAAGAAATCAGTGAATAAGCGACAACGTCGACTTAATAATGTGCGTCTTCATGCAGGCCGTGTTTCGAGTCATAAGCTTACTTCTTGTGTTCTTTCAAGCAGATTTTGAGGCCTCGCTTAGGAGTGCGGTTGAAGTAGTACACAATAATTCTCCGACACCACAAACTTTCTATGAAACTGAACTCCTATTAAAAGCGAAGCTGTTTAAGTCACCCTTAATTTGTGGTACGTAGCAAGAAACTACCGAGAAAGAAAAGAAATAAACTTTCGTGGTGAGGCGGGATTCAAGCCCGCGTAGCCCCGGTCTCAAAGCGAGCATCGTAACCACTAGGCTATACAGCCACGCCCGCAGAGCATGCATTTATGCGAACCATGTGATTGCGTTCGAGCGTCGTCGTCTTCGTCCACAGCTGGCGCGTTCGTACGCTCGTGCGCTGCGAGGTGAATAGGTTTTGCGCGCTATGAGAGCGAGAGAGATATATATGCATTCACGGAGCGGGTCTCCTGCGAAACTCTGTGTCGGCATTGGAACGTGGTGTCGGTGTTGCAAGATGCGCTACGCACCGCGCAGTGACGGCCGTAAGTCCGAGACGCGCGAAAAACGTTATCATCATGACTAATAAAGCCGGCAGATCCCATGCCATGTGGGAATCGATGTTATGCAAAGCAGTGTGCGGGGAGCCTACCAAGTTAACGAAACGACCATGAGAGCACCAAGACGTAGGCGGCTCTTTCATGACCTACATGACACGCATGTCATGACATTCATGAGTCACCTAAGAGACCTCAGGGCAAAAGCGTTAGTCATATTGGTGACTATGACTACTACCAACATCCTTTAGCGTTTCCTTCACTTAGTACCCACGTCCGAACGCATTTCAGTGATTTTCAGTGTTAATATTTTTTCGATGAGTCATTTATGGTTTTTTTTTCTGAGTCGTGTTCATGACTATGACTTCTACCACCATCCTTTATTGTTTCCTTCACTTGTACTGACGTCCGAACCCATTACAGCGGTTTTTGATAGTTAATCTTTTTTCGCTGGGTCATTGTCATTTTTGCTGAGTCATGCTCATGACTATTACTTCTACCAGCATCCTGTAGTGCTTCCTTCATTTAGTACCCACGTCCGAACCCATTGCAGTGGTTTTTGAGTGCTACACTTTTTTTGCTGAGTCATTGTCATTTTGCTGAGTCATGCTCATGACTACGACTTCTACCAGCATCCTGTAGTGTTTCCTTCACTTAGTACCCACGTCCAACCCCATTTGAGTGGTTTTTGAGTGTTAAACTTTTTCGCTGAGTCATTGTCATGACCTACACGACACGCATGTCATGACATTATTCTCATGACCTATCACTTATGTTTGCCATACACTCCTGTCATAATATATCAATTTTGGTACCTACCAAGTTAACGAAACGACCATGAGAGCACGAAGACATAGGCGGCTGTTTCATGACCTACATGACACGCATGTCATGGTATTCATGCTATGACATAAAATTTATGTTCGTCATCTACTCTTCTCAAGTATGCCAATTTTGATGCATACCAAGTTAACGAAACGACCATGAGAGCACAAAGTCGTAGGCGGCTAGATAGATACGTTCATAGTAGCAAATGTTCGCCAAGAAATGTTTCGCATTTAATAAGATGAAAAGTTCGCGCGCACTTTCGGAAAATGCTGGGCTACGATCGCCCAGCTTCGCTGTTTCAAGCGTTGCGCGGCCGAGTGCAAGGTTAGGCGTTTCACGGATACCGCCTTGGCTTATGCTGAAGTCGACAAAATCTGAAATTCAGAGCAATTCGGTGATCATGTCCTTACGATTTTGTTTTCGGCCGTCCTGCAAAAATACTTTCACTTTGACATTATCTTCCTACCTCACCTATAACACCCGATGCGGCAGTCGCTGTTAAAGACGACTGGTTCACGTAACTGAATGGTAGATAACGCTATACAGTGCGAGAGTAGATCCACGTGGTATTTGCTAAGAATGTACGAAACTCGGAATGACTTCGACTTAAGCTGCGTCAAAGTATTCCCAGGTGCACCTCTATAAGTCTATGCTTCCTAACTTATGCCGGCGTCACACAGGCACTTTCTATCGCGATTAAGCCAGATCTGCGTCGAATTTCACAACCGCGATTGGTTCCTTTGCGCAGACTTCGGAAGGGAACCAATTGCGAACGAGAAGCCCGATCCCGATAGGGTTAGATCCTGATCGAAAGCGCACCTTGTGACTGTCGTAATAGGTATGGTTATAGGGTTCTTCGTTTTCGGGTGTTATTATTATTTGTTTTAAATTCGGGGAGTAAAATTCCAGTGTTATTTCTAAAGAGGAATACCCAGATGAAATCGGTGTTTTTCGCTGTCTGGTGGCATAAGTTCCGGATCTTCCTTGTAAGTTTTACAAACTATTAACACAAGCAGTTGTCTCCTTTTGCACACACACGTTCTATTTGAACAAGAGAAATCACTCACAACAACACGTAATTGGCAAGGCGAGCTCCTGGCGAATCATGTGACGAAATCATCTCTACAAATCCTCTAGGACAGGCGTTATTATTTATACATTTACAAGAAACCACAATAACAAAAACAACAAACGGAGACCGGTTTGGCATACATTGTTTACATTGTTCTCTGCACTTTTTCTAACAAAAAGAAGTACAAGGAGTATTGCTCACGGCCATGTTTCGCATGACGTACGATGCTTTTCTTCACCTTACACGACCTTGTTGGCGCATATTACCACGTGCATTGCAACCATTACTGTACCCACCACAGACAAGTCGGTCATTTCTTCTTTGTGTGTTATCGTGTTGTTTTACTGGTTCCCAATATATGAGCTTGCCACAAAACTAATTAAATATCAACTACTAAATCGAATCAGCCACCCTTCTTCGAAAGTACTTAGTTGGGAGAAATCTAACACCATCTCAGCGTCACAGCTATACTGTTCACGATGCACAAAAACGTCAGTGGTGCTTTAATTTGCGTCCTAGCACATTACCGGCGTTTACGTGTATTCTACGTGGACGAAATGGGATGCAATGTCTCATTGTCGTATTATTGTAAACGTGGCTATTAAAGCACGAAGCTTTCGTTCCCTCAATGCGGCAGGCGCTGGATATGTTTATATAACAATATGTTTATGTAAGCCGGTTTTCGCTTGAGTGTTCGGCAAACACGAGGCATGCACCACATTCTGGTATTACTGTTATCTTATACAGGGTGTTTCACTTGGGCCAAACTTTTTAAAAATATGCAAATGCTACGCAGCTGGACAGAACCAAGGTGATGTTATTTGCCGTCGCCTGGGATGCTAAGATTACGTTTTGCATTTCGCCTAATTAGATAATTAGATAATTAGATCTTAACTAAGTAATCATCTTCTCAATTATCACAATTAGATTAAAAGTGTCAATGAGAAGATTGTAGAGCAACATGAAAAACTCCCGATACAGCTTTTTGTTGTTCAAGACATGCTACATAGAAGTGTTTTTCCGAGCGTGAAAGATGCCCGCGAATACACGCAAAGTGCCTCGAGCGGCCAGTCGCACGGCAATTTTGCGTGTATTCCAGGGCATCTTTCACGCTGGGAAAAACACTTTTGTGCAGCACGTATTACAATACAATACAAGTTTATTTCTTTTTGTGGTACAGTTTGAACACAAAGAGCAGACGCCAAGTAAAAAGCTGCTTTTTCAGCTTGAGAAACGCCCGTCGCGCCCGTAGGTCACGCATCATTCAGACAGATGCATTGTACGCACAAAATGGAGAAACAGCAATGCCAACGATTGTTTAAGACTACAGTTTAAAATTCACTGAGACTGACATACTTGCATCGGTCAAAAACACAAGCAAACCAAATAAAATATAAATCACATATCTAACCTAGACACTTCTACTCAAACTTACTGGTATCTGTAGGCCAATATTACAACCATTTCTATAAATAAATAAAGAAATGACATGTACAACACTGATCAGCTAGAACAGGTCAGAGAAATAATTACTAAACATTTTCAAACATATAAAGGTGGTTAATCAGCATACACTTTAAAATTTGTTCAACAGAAATGTTATTTGCATTAAGAATATTAAGGTACCTCGGTAAAACATATGATGGAGACTGCTGGCGATATGTAGTGCGACAAAAAGGTTGGCGCCATTGGACATAATTTCGGGTATTGTAAGCAGGTATGGGACAGTTTAGTTTGAACAAGGACATGAGTCTGTCATTATTACCCAGAACTGCGGTTTTGTACGTGCTCAACAACTTGTAGGGATAGAACTGGAGCAACAGAAAGCTGTATCGGGAGTTTTTCATGTTGCTCTACAATTTTCTCATTGACACTTTTAATCTAATTGAGATAATTGAGAAGTTAATTCGTTAATTAGGACTAATTATCTAATTAGGCGAAATGCAAAACGTAATCCGAGTGTCCCCAAGCGACGGCATACAACATTACCTTGGTTATCTCCAGCTACGTGGCCCATTTGCATACTTTTGAAGTTTGGCCCAAGTTACGTGAAACACCCTGTACATTGACCACTTGCTCAAAAAAAGTGGGCCGCGTTCATTAGCGTTGTAACACCAGCATTCAATGTTACCCTTTACGAAAGGGCAAACTCCAGGGAGGAATAGGGTTTAACTTGATTTTCAGAAATTTTGTTCGGGGTGCAAAAGTCGGGTTTTATCGGGTTTTAGCCGGAAGACGAGGGACCCTAGACCGTACAGAGTGGAGTCGTGTCAGGTTGAATAGATGTAGTGCTCACGGTTTGAAACGCGACAATTTAAGCCTAACGAATGCGCATGCTTTTGTTTCCACCGTCGGTAGTTAGTGTGACATTGGCGCAATCTCGACTCGTACGCTTAGATCAGAGTCCAAGTCACCTTTCGTGACCAGATTCGAAGCAACAAGGCATGATACTCTCGAGTAATTGCACAGAAAGAGTGTTCTACCTAAATTTGCCGGTCGCGTTTCACTCCGTGAGCACTGCACTTTGAAATGTTACTTAACACCGAGGTGTCGTTCATCCACTCACCCACTTGGGCGGGTATCGCAGTCCGACCAAGTTGGCGCCGCAGCAAAGCAGCATCGCGGTGGTGTTCCATGCCACGAAGACGCAGAGAACGCACGGTATTTTTTCCTGCGTTCGCGAGGCCCAACCCTGAAGTACACTTTTCCATGCTTCACTGTCGCCAGTCTGAGTAGCTCTATCAAGCGCGTAATTGTGTTCCAAAAGCAAACTTTTTTGTGATTGCGAAACATTCTGAAGCACACCATAAGAAAAATCACCATCAAATAGAGAATGAAATTAGGTGATGACAAATTAAGAAGTTTCATGTGGTCAGCACACTTTTTATGACCAGCCTCAAATGGTTGCTTCAACAGCACCGCTTAAGACAGCGACAAGAAAAAGACAAACTTTTCATGGAACTGTCCTTTTTTATATATAGCTTATTTTAATAGCCAGATGTGACCAGTATGAGCACGCATGTGCTAAAAACTTGACGATAATTATTTTATCCAGCATCACTGACATCACCGTGTTGGTGCAGTGCGAGAGGAGCTGCTTCACCTTTTGCGAAGGAGCAAGATGTGCTCTGACTAAATAGTTCACTCTAGTTATGACTACAGACATCGCAGCAGAGCTCGAGAGCTACTGCTACCTAGAAGAAGTCGCCTCGCCATGAGGCTTATAAATAGAGCATACTGAGGTGCATGTGTGAAGAGTAAAAATTAGGAATAGTATTTCTTGTAACTAAACGTCTTCAAAGTGTCATATATCCACCAGGCTTCAAAGAAGTAGTACATATCACGTAACCACCGGGTACCAAAGTGTTAGGTGCGTTGCAGGACTGAACCGCGTTTAAAAGCTCTAGATCACTGAACATTAGCATCAAGCGGCATAAATTTCATTGAACTATACACGGTCCCGATAAACATTTATTGTCAGAGGGCAGCATGTCGAGCGACCTGCCGTCCGTGGTCGGCGTCGTCCCCACATTCGACTCGCTGACTACCATGTCGGGCAGTTCTTCGCCGACTATTTCAATTAATTGTATTTCAAAAACAACGGCCTGGTGTAATTCGTATTTTCAGGATTGAAAGCTGTCGTCCACTGTGCGTAAACGCAATGCGGCATAATGCATTTATCTTTGCACGTGGGCCTTAAGTGCGCGCTGCACCTTGCGCGGGCCCGATGTCTAGAGGCACAGCAGATGACCGAGCGACCCAGAGTGGAGTGACAAAGTGGTCCAAAATGTTATGTGGCCACGTGACCACCTTCTGCGTTACGACGCATATACCAATACCTCAA